>NC_142066.1:144237248-144442248 GCF_059756535.1 Pantherophis guttatus
GAGAAACTGCCGCTTTGCAATAAATGAAGCTCTTTTTTACATATATCTGTATTCATTTCCATCAAGCAAGCATCATTGCTGTGGATCAGTGGTGGGTTGCTCCCAGTTTTGTCCGGTTCTTCCAAACTGGTAGTAAAAGCAGCGGGAGGCTCCGCCCATCCGCCTGGACATCATAAGGTATGATCTGTGTGTGCGTGCCTGCGTGCTCCCATTGTGAACCAGTAGTAAAGGTAAGTAGAACCCACCCCTGCTGTGGATCATGTAACTCTACCCCCAATAGTAGATATGGTTTTTTTTTTTGAAAGTTTGGAGAGGCCTCCACATGTTAAAAAACAAAAACAAAACAAAAAACCCTTTCTTCTTCATGTGACACTGATTTAGGAAATTGCCGCTATAGTAATAGCTATTTGTAAAACTAAAGGCTTGTTTGCAGCCCTGGAGAGCAAATGGATGAAGCAATGAGTTATGCAAAGTGACTGCCTGTTTTTGCTGTCATTTATGGATCTGGAGTTTGAATGAAAGTTTTTAGCAATAAGAAATTTATTTATTCATTTATAATATAGCATATCATACATGGACCAGCAATACTGTACACATTAACTTTTCAACTAGATTAGTAGAACCCAATAAAATATAAATGTTAAAAAGATCTATGTTCAAATACCAAAAAATCAGATATTGAACCAATATATGCCCTCATTTTATAGTTGGTCACAAAATAATCTACAGTTTGAGGTGGGACCCCCACATTTACACTGAGGGAAGGATAACATGCCCCATTTATACAGTGAGTCCCAGCAGATGCCCTGTGGAGTACAAATCCAATTTCAGGATGGTCCATGGCTGATGTGGTAGTTCAAAGCTTGGCATCTTTTTTTTTGTGTGTGTGGGGTCCTTTCTAAGTCTTCCTATAACTGACCATTCAGTGAGCCACTTGCCTTGCAGCCAGACTATTCTGTCCACTTTTCTGGCTTTCAAAATACATGGCAATGAAAACAAGAACAAAAATAGACCGTTTCAGGCCCAAATGCCAAGTAAGATCAGAATACATGAACATTATAGTTCTTATAGTTCCATGATGGTGAACCTATGGCCTCTCTTCTGGCATGTCCACTGTCGCCCCAGGTCAGATCTCTGTGGTGTTTCTTTCATGAGCTTCTGTTTTCCTGCAAATGACAAAACAGAAGCTCATGAAAGAAAAAACATCTTACCTCTTGCCGCACTGCCAGTGTTGGGATGCCCTGCTTCCCGCCGGCCAGCTGATCTTTGGGTCTCTGCTGCACATGTGGACATTCACGCACATTTGCGCATGCACACATTCGTGTATGTTCGTGTAAGTTTGGGCATGCACAAGTGCACAGTTTGGGCACTCGGTGTCTAGAAGGCTCGCCATCACTGTTATAGTTATTTAGTTTTAAGAGTATGCAACAGAACACAAGGAGATCTCTGTTGAATAAAACTAAAGGATCATTTCATCCAACTTGTAGATGATCCAATGGCAAACCTATAAAACTCACAAACCGGGATTGTGGGGGATGATAATATATTCCACTGTCATTTTCTAGAACCCCTTAATTAAAATATGATGCTTGGGTTTTAGCAGCCATCAAGATTAATAGCCATTGATGGTCTAATCTTTCATGAATTTAGCTCATTCTCCTTTTAAAATCCTCCCACTGCATAGTCCCCATCATCCTGACCATTTGGCTCATAGGCTACATGAATTAATGTATTCAAATTCTGTACTCATCATTTAACTTTATAGGTCATAAAGCTGGGATCTCACATAACTGCCTGCCCCATTTCTCTGATATATAAGTGCTTGTCTTGTAGTGTATCCAAAAGATATACTGTACAAACTTCAGACAAATTGCTTCAGATATGCACATTTGTCACAAGATGGTTTCATCATCAATGATGTGACTGAGCTATAAATGGACCAAAGGTCACAAGTGATACCATCCCCAAGCACAATTTTTTTCCAAAGAAAACAGTGCCCAGATTGAGATGAAGTGATGTGTGGGCATAGGTGAAAAGCCGGGTTATTGGATGCAGGGTAATTCATTAGAGGAAAACATTATTTCTGCTACAAGTGACATAAAAATGAAAATAAATATTGCAAAATGGCTTCTTCTCCCCCGCCCTTTTTCAAAAATAGCTCTTTCCTGTCTGTTTCAAGAAAAGACCCCGTTGTCTTTTTGTCTCTCCTTCATTATAAAAAGCTATCGCCATCTTTGCCCAGCCAACCCTTAATAATATTGGTTGACCTTTTTTCTTACTCCATATCTTTCAATATATTTCAGTGTAAAATTAGATTTGCCTTTTCTGCGGAAGGAACAGATCCAGTCTGTGCCCTTTGGCTAGTCAATATTTTGCAAAGGGTAGCAAATTTGAGACCCACCATTAGAACTGTAAGTCGGGGCATTCGGGAAGGAAAGAACAAGGAGCTGAATGTAGTACTGTAACACCTCAAGAGTTAGCCCAAAGCAATGAATGTTTCCTGTTTTCACTCTTCTTGCTTAATATTTCTCCACAGTGATTGAGAGAACTTTCTCCCATGACTTTAGGGTGGATGCCGAGAGCCTCCATCACAGGCCATAAACATGGGATCTCAAATCACAGGTTATACACAGGAAGTTGAAAATGAGAGTTGTTTTCAGTGATCATTTTCATACAATGTTCAACAGGGATTGAGACTGGATAGAAGAAATCCTTCACATGAACCAATTCAACAGGAAGTTTCATGACAAGCAAAGAACGTGACGGGAGGAGGAGGGGGGGTTGTGACATCTAGATCTGTCTCAATGTGTTCGTGTTCACCCAAACGTATGAGTAAAGCTGCTCTTTTAGAGAAAATAGTGAGTAGAACTTTGTTACCCTTACTCAAAGTTTGGGTCATGCAATTGATGATCACTATTGATCATCAATTGCATGGAGATGACCAGGCTAAACCCAAGGGAAGGGTCAGATGCGTCATAAATCACAAGTCCCTGCCATGCCTGAAAGAGATCTAAGCCCAACCCACCTTGAATGCCTCTTAATTCCTGCTCATTTCCCTTGACCATTAGTAGCTCAGATTTTATAGAAAGCTTAAACTTGCAATAAATCTTTATACTCATTTGAACTGCCTGAATTTCCTGGTTTCCTTGATGTTTGACATTTGGTTTCCTCTCCTTTAGCAATTAGTTTTTATTAGAAAAATAAGCAATGGTCTGCAGTATGAGTTTTAATTCCACAAAATGAGTATTCTGAAGAAATGAAGTTTCTGAAGGAATCAAAAAGGTGAGAAATTATACCCTAGTGGGGAGTTTTTTTTGCCCCAAAAAGAAAAGAGAAATCAGGGAAACCTCACTTCTGTTTGCCTACTTATGAACAGGTGCTTCATAAGTGAGTCATGCCAACATGGTCATTTGAGTGGCGTAGAAGGCTAATGCCTCCTACTAAAGCAGCATTTAACATCCAACTGCCTGCAATTAATGCGAGTTCAATTCTCACCAGGCTCAAGGTTGACTCAGCCTTCCATCCTTTCTCAGGTGGGTAAAATGAGGACCCGGTTTGTGGGGGCAATAAGCTGAATTTGTATAAAATATACAAAAGTATGAAGGCTATTGCTTAACGCATTGTAAGCCACCCTGAGTCTCTGGAGAAGGGCGGCATATAAAAATAAATAAATTTTAAAAAAATTAAATTTATTTATTTGTCAACAAGTACAAGGAAACAAGTAACGGTATAGATATAGGCATGGACACATGAAAAAAATTGGCACAAATAAAAGGATATAAATAGGCAAAACATAAACCCATAAACATATAGAATGATTACATATAAATGGGGACAGTAGGACAGTTTAATATGGTGATGGTCAGTCATTGGTGAACCTCTGTCACAGCACTGTCATTGGTGAGCCACTTCCTCAGCACTGATGATGTTACCTACTTTGGTAAAGAAAGGTCTGCAAGAAAACCACTAAGCTCAGAGAGCATCAAGGACCACATCTCTTTCACTCTTCATGGCCATGGTCTTGGAAGCTTACTTCCAACACATGTTCCATCTCCCCTTCCTTAATATATGTTGAAACTTTGCCAGTGGTTTGTTCTCCAAGCTTGTTTCTGAACGTTTCATTACCAGATTAGATAACATCATCAGCAGGATTTTCTTGTCCTCTTTTCCTTAGCTTATAAATGAGCTTGTGTGTTAGTCTGGTCAGTGGGTCATGTGATTGATTGGTCGTTTGGAACTATATTTAAATTCTGAGCAGCTGATTGGTTGAGACTGCTGGAGATTTCTATGCTAAAGGAAGCATCTACAGCTGCATTGACAGAAGTAAATGGAAAGTTTCCTTTAAGGACAAATTGATTTCTAATGCCTGCCTGGACAGAACGCATGCAGTTTTCTTGGCAATAATAGTGAAGCATTCTGCATTAATTCTGCTTAATCGCCAGCTGCTTAGTGGCTGTTTGAAGTTATGATGGCAACCCAAAAGATATTAGTGACCCAATTTTGAAGTTCTGATAGCCAGATACATACACCAGTAGCCTAATGATTATATATTGGGCACTTGTCAAGTTACTTGCTTTTATGGCTGTTTGCAGTGCTATGAGCCACAGTGGCACAGTGGTTAGAGTGCAGTACTGCAGGCTACTTATGCTGCCTGCCGGCTGCCTGCAATTGGCAGTTTAAATCTCACCAGGCTCAAAGTTGACTCAGTCTTCCATCCTTCCGAGGTGGGTAAAATGAGGACCCAAATTGTTGGGGGCAATACTCTGACTCTGTAAACTGCTTAGAGAGGGCTATAAAATGGTATATAAATCTAAGTGCTATTGCTATTATCATGTTTTTTTTTTAAAAAAAAACACTTTTTGTCAATTTCCAATAATTACTTCTGGTTTCCTGGAAGAGGCAGAAAGAGGTTTCCAGAAAAAACTGCCCATTGTATAAAACAGATTCCCTTAAGGATAGTGTTTGCTTAACAACTTCATGTTTGTTTAATGACCTCCGCAAAAGGTCATAAAATCAGGTGTGGACAAATGTTGACCTACTTAACAACATCAATGACTTACAACTGTAATTCTGGGCTCAAGTATAATCATAAGTCAAGGACTACGTATACTCTTTTCTGACTATTTATGTCAACTTCCTATTATAGTATAGTACAGTGTTTCACAACCTTGGTAGCATTGCTGACTGTGAAATTTTGGAAGTTGAAATCCAGACTGTCAGATATAAATGCCTTATTCTCCAATGTGTAAATAGTGTACAGACAGGGTATCAGGGGTTAACTTATTCTTCACTTCTTAATGTATTCATAATTCACCACTCCCACATATAGCTCCACCCATTGTATATATAAGGAGCTACCTACACCATTTCCCTTGCTTCTATCTGTGAATATTCAGTGAATATAGAATGCCTAATGTAAATAAAAGAATATATAGTTAAATCTTTAACTCTTGTTGATCTTATTGAGTCTGATCCTGAAAATATTGCAACAAACTGGTAGCAGAGGATGGTTAATTGACTCAATAAAAGGCTTTAAAATGTCTAAGAAAGATAGGCCCAACACCAGGGCCTACAGCAAAGAAATGGAAACGGAACAAGAAATAATCAACGAATCCACGAATGCAATTTCGAGAGAATCCGAAGAATACACCACTGAAGACGAAGAAATAATTGATGACCAGGAGGAAATCGAAATAGAAAATAACGAACTCAGGTCAGAGATATTAAAACTATTGAAAAGCCAGAAGAATGATGAAAGCCTCATCGCGGACCTCCAAGATATGCTAAAGAACAGCGGAGCAGCGAGAGAGAAAAACATCACCAATGAAAAACCCAAAGATCCAAAAATAGTGAGTAATATGACTGCGGAGAAAATCATTACAAAGAAGAAAAACGATGATCCCGCGCAAAAATTTGAATGGCGGCCATCTTGGTTTCAACCGGCCTCCAAGATGAACGAAGCAGAGCCAATCAGCAAGCTCAATTCAAAATTTCTGGCGCGAAAAATATTATCGGACAACGAAAACGAAAAGGAAGATTCAAACACCTCAGAAGAATCAGAACCAGAAAGCGAGGAAGATCCAACAAAACACCAAATAAAATCAGCGATGAAAACGCTCTTTGCTGCATTTGGGCCAAAACTGAAAATTACTAAAAAGACACCAAAAAAGCGAACGAGCAAGCCAATGCCTCAAGACCTGCCCGCTCCCATCCTGACTACTAGAGCGCTGACGCCGGAACCCAGAGAGCCCTGCCGATACCGCCCCACGCCGCAGACCGAAGCAAGCACCAACGCTTTCAATAGAAGAGGAAGAACAGCCACCGTCGCCAGAACCCCCAAAGTCGAACCAGAGACCGACTCATCTGAAGAAGAGCAGAGCGAGCAAGCCGCAGTGAGGAGAACCTTCCACGACGACGCCGAAGAAGAAATGAGCATCGCGCATGCGCGAAACTACGCTGACGATCCGGGAAGACATGAACAGGAGAGAAGATCATGCAGACTCGTAGCGAGCATCCCCACGCCGTTTTGCAATTTTCTGCATTTACGAGACCACGGACTACCTCAGGTTGTAAGTAATGGACCCAATAATGTCGGAAATTTACCCAGTGACTTCCCAAAACTAAGGGTTGATGGCATTAATTTACAAGAATGGTATCAACAGCTCCAGGTTGTCTTTATGAAGGAAAACTTACTGTTTTTTATCACTAGTCCCCCAAAAAGACCTTGGACACTAAAAATAGATTGTTTACACCATAGAGCCTTTTTCTTAATAATATCTAGTGTGTCTCCTGCAATGTATCACAGCATTAAGCCAAATTTGACTGTTTCAGAAATTATTCAATGCATGTTTAATTTGTTTCACAGTGACAGTGTAGCCACCACCACAAGGATATCTAAAGACTTCTTTTCATCTAGGATAAAACCAGGGGTTTCCATAAGTGAACATTTAATATCTTTGAACAAAATAAGAGCTGAACTGCATTTGAGGGGGGAGGTGATTTCAGACCAAACAATGAAAAGTGTCATTATCAACTCACTTGACCCATCATGGGACAATTTTATGTCACATTTAGACACAATCAATCTAGGGTATTTATCCATAGAAAGCCTATCTAACAAATTGATAACAGAAGATAATTCTAGAAGAAATCGTTCTAACAATCACACAGAACATAAACCATATAGGAAAGTAGCTTTCCAAGAAAAATATAGTGGAACATTTAAATGTCATAATTGTGGATCCAGGGAACACAATAGAAGAGATTGCCCAAAATTCTTAAAAGAAAGATATAGATCAGAATACAGAAACAAATACGATTATAGACAGCCTTCCATAGAAAGGCATAGATATAGGAGCCCACCAAATCACAGAGAGAATAGAGGGGGCAGAGACAATTCAAAGGATAGAAAGTCTGGTTCACTGAATAGATTAAATAAACAAGACAACACTAACACACAACAAAGTGAGAACAATAATTGGCTTATTGATTCTGGAGCAACTAATCACACCACTAATAACAAAAGTATATTGTCTTCATTTGCAGAAGATAAATTTGTAATTAAGGTAGCTAACCAAGAAAAGGTTCAAGTATTAGGTAGAGGAAATGTAACCTTGCCTGGTTTAGGAAAAATAGAGGGGGTATTACTAATACCTGAAATACCTCATAACATATTAAGTGCCATAAAACTAAGCAGAGATTCTGACATTAACATTGTCTTTTCAAAAGGAAAGGCAACTTTGGAAAAGAATAAAATAAATGTAGGCACTGTGGTGACTAAAGGAGGACTACCTTACCTAATAACAAAAGAAAAATGGTTACATAACATTGATTCAAATATGGAAGACTGTATTGAAATAGATGATGAGAATGTTAGCAACAGTGACAATGATGAATGTAAAATATCTCATGATCACACAGATGCACACAACGATAAGAAGCCAAAGATAGGTAAACCAATTCATGATGAGTGTGCTCACATATTGCATAGGAAGTTAGGACATGCCAGTTTTCCTGTAGTGCAAAAAATGACTGAACACGCAGAAGGTGTTAAAATAAAGAATTGTGAAAATTATCTGGAATGCTCAGTATGTAAATCTACAAAACTAAAAACTAGTCCCAGGCCAAGAAAATCTACCAGATCAACTAACAAAATTTTTGATTTAGTACACATGGACTTAGTTGGTCCATTAACTCCATCAATCACTTATAGGAAACGTTACTTCCTGACAATAGTGGACGATTATAGCCGCTATGGATTTGTTTACACATTAAAACACAAAGATGAAACATTTCAAAAATTTAAAGAATTTTACAAACGCATAGAAACACAACACAACATCAAAATAAAACAAATTATGACAGACAGAGGATGCGAATTCATGTCTAAAGAATTCTCACAATGGTTAAAAGACAAAGGAATGTTACATTACACATCTAGTCCATTTTCTCCGTTCCAAAACGGGATTGCAGAGAGAAAAAATTCCACATTACAAACCATGATTAGATGCACATTGGAAGATGCTGGCTTAAGCAAACAATTCTGGTCAGAAGCCTTACATTATTCAAATTACACACAAAATAGAACATGGTCCAGCATTATAAATAAGACACCATATGAAGTGATGTATGATAGAAAACCAAAATTAGCACACATGCATATATTTGGAGTCACAGCAGACGTACACATACCTAAACAATTAAGAAGAAAGGGAGAAAATGTGTCCAGGAGACTCAGATTTATGGGATATGAGACTGGCACTAAAGGATACAGATTCATTGATAGTAACAACAAATTTATAGTCTCCAGAACAGCTGTGTTCCATGAACAAGCTAACTGGTCTAAATTACATCTTAATGAGATATTCCCAAATAAACATGAAGATACAAAATCTCATGAGAAAGGGACTATAGAAAAACAAAATATCAACAAATATAAAAACAAAACCAAAACTTGGACAAATAGCCAACTCAAAATAAAGACAGATACACTAACAAAAAAGGAAGCAAGATATTTGCATGATAACGATAGTAAACCCGAGAAAATCATTAGAAACACCAGAAATCAAATGCCAAATAAATACAAGGATTATGTAATGCACATGAATGGTGAACCAACAACACCCAATACATACGAGGAAGTGTTAAAACTTCCTCACGAAGAAAAAGAAAAATGGGAATTAGCAATGAAGAAAGAGATGGAAAGTTTACAAGGACTAAATGTATTTACACCTGCATCTGCACCTAAAGATAAGACAATTATTGGTACCAGATGGATATATAAAATTAAGAATTTAGAGGGAGGAAATACTCTATACAAAGCTAGATTGGTTGCACAGGGTTATGCACAGAAATATCCAGAGGACTATACTGACACGTATTCCCCCACTGTAAGAACAGAGAGTGTCAAAACAGCTCTAGTGGTAGCTTCAGCACTCAATCTAGATGTATTCCAATATGACATACAGACTGCGTACCTACACGCAAAATTAGATAAAGAAATATACGTGAGAGCACCTCATAGTCCATACACAAACAAAAATGAGACTTGGTTGTTAAACAAGAGTTTATACGGGCTAAAACAATCTGGTAAACGGTGGTATGATTGTTTAGTAAAAGTACTTAAGACCATGGACTTCAACGCTACCACTGCTGATAATTGTTTCTTTGTCAAGAGGGGTGATGATTACATTGAATTTGTATTGATTTATGTGGATGACATTTTATACATAGGAAAACATAAAGAAAGAAGAGAAACTTTTGTAACTAAACTAAATGAACATTTCTCATTGAAATCTTTAGGCAAGGTAAACAAATACCTTGGTGTCCAAATTAATAAGACAAAAAGGGGATTCAAACTTACCCAGAGAGATAAGATCATAGATCTTTTAAATAAATGCAACTTAAACAATGCCAAACCTTGTGATACCCCTATGCAAACTGACTTTCTAAGGAATTCTGATGAATCTTCTCCCGAGTTCAAGGACAATACATTCTATAGATCAATCATAGGTTCACTCCTTTACATATCTAATTGGACTAGACCGGACATCGCTTTACCACTCAATTTATTATCTAGGCATGTCAGCAAACCAACAATGTACCACTGGGAAGCTGTTAAAAGAATTTTAAGATATTTAAAAAGTACACTAGACTTTTGTTTAATGTTAGAACCTAATGATGTTAAAGAACCAAAGCTTACGTGTTATGCAGATGCAGATTGGGCTGGAGACACCTCATGCAGAAAAAGCACATCCGGTTATGTATTCCTCTTAAATGACTGTCCAGTTTACTGGTACACTGGTAAACAAGAACTAGTGGCTACTTCAACAACAGAAGCGGAATATGTTTGTTTATCCAAGGCCGCAAATAATCTTGTATGGTTTAATGATTTAATTTCAGATGTCTGGAAAAAACCTGCTCTGCCTTTTGTTATGCATGAAGACAATAAAGCAGCCATTGAAATATCTAGATCTGATGCCATTGGACAAAGATCCAGACATATAGATATAAAATTTAAACATGTGAGACAATTATCTCAGGATGGATTTATTAAAGCAGTGCATTGCGACACTTCAGAACAATTAGCTGATATATTAACGAAGCCTTTACCTTCTAAACAGCATAAATACTTAACCTCAAAGTTGTATGTTTTGTATTGTCCTGAATCTGAATGTAACTGGTGTTGTATAACGAATCGGCATTTAGAGGGGGATTTGTCAGATATAAATGCCTTATTCTCCAATGTGTAAATAGTGTACAGACAGGGTATCAGGGGTTAACTTATTCTTCACTTCTTAATGTATTCATAATTCACCACTCCCACATATAGCTCCACCCATTGTATATATAAGGAGCTACCTACACCATTTCCCTTGCTTCTATCTGTGAATATTCAGTGAATATAGAATGCCTAATGTAAATAAAAGAATATATAGTTAAATCTTTAACTCTTGTTGATCTTATTGAGTCTGATCCTGAAAATATTGCAACACAGACATCTTAAAGTCACCACTGTTGAGAAACATTGACATAGTCCCTGAAATTTCCTTGTAGTTCCCCATCCAAGGACTAATCAAGTCCAACTCCAGCTTTCTGAGACCAACTAAGATTTGCCAATAAACCACAAGAATATTTCTCTTAATTGTTTAATAATGTCTTTCCAATACTTGGGAAAGAACTTGATTGGCTGCTCAGTTTTACTTTTGCCCCAGAATATTTTGGTTAACCAAACCAAGCTAACACTAATAGCTACATGGTCTGCAAAGAGCTTCCTGAAACTATTAAGATTAGAACATATTGCAGAACTATGTTCATTTTCTAGCATGCCTTTTACATGCAAAAACATTTTTGTTCCTTTTTTTTTTTTTTTTAGAATCATGGAAGAAGAGTTATATGAAACGAGAAAGCTAGCTTTGCTTCCTTTTTTAAAGTTATAATACAGTCATTACAACATTATTTTTCTATTCCGTACCATTTCTAAAGGAACTGAAAATCAGGTTAATGAAACAAAACTTTGTATTTTATTCCCTTAGCAACCAATGTTTCACAATACTGGCATATTGTATTCAAAGAATTGCATTAGCCAAGTGCTTAATATTTTATAATTGCACTCATATTTTACATCCGATTACTTAATCGTGTTTCTTCAAAATGCACTGTATAAGCTAATGTTCTGCAGAACAATGGGATATGATAGTCATAACAATAAAACATTTCTCATTTGTTTTCCTTCTTTCTCTCAAGGGATGCAGCTGAAATGTAAAACTTCCTAATAGGTTACATCCATGGTCCCAGGTTTTAAAATTAGAAAGTGCCGTAGCTCAAAACAGAAAGAGGAAATTAAGGATAAGAAAGAGACAAAGCAAAGGATAAGGGATATTTTTTGCCCTTACTTTGTACAGAGAGTCACAATATTGTTTTATGTTCTGAAGAAATGTACTTGATCCTCCTCACATCTTTCTGATTAAGTGTTTCTGGTCCAGGTGACATATCTCTAAAGCATGTGATTAATAGGTCTACATGTGTTGACTCAGTGCTGGCTATGAATATGTGGTCATTTTTTGCTAAAAGGAGATAATTTCGTATGCCCATATTCATCAGCCATTTTCTGACATATAATTAGACACTGTTACTTGCTTTCTTTGCAATAATGTTTCTGTATGACTTGCTTTCTTTGCCATAATTCATTCAACAAAAAAATTAGAACTGGAACAATAACTACTCTTAACTTAGCAAAATATAGTCAAAGAGCAGAAGACAACTTCTAGATACGATGGATAGCAATTCTCAGAATCCCCCAAGATACAGTCCTATGTTAGAGAAAGTGTTAAGTTTAAGAAAGCTCTGCTGATATGAGAAAACTAGATTGAATAAAAGATAATTGTGGGAATCTGTCATTACATCTATGGCTCTCTTCTCCAATTGAGGTATATGAAGATCTGCCATTGTAGGCTTTCAAGTGAATCCTGAAGCTCCATTTGGTTTCTTTGGTTGCATGGAGAGATATGATCATATTTCAGTAGCAGCATGCTGATACCTTACATTCAATCCCCAACCTCTCTTAGTGGGCCTGGTAACATTGTGGATTAAGGTCTTGGAAATCTCCTTATAGTCAACATTGCCAGTGCTGGACTAAGATGGGCAGTGGGATCAAAGGTAGTTGCTTTACTATCATATATACTAGAAGGGTATCTTGATAAATTTTGTTAATATTTGCTCAATTATATTCCTGCTTCTTTTTTCATCATTCAGCTGTTAGTAGCTATCAGGGTTTTCTCCATTTTTATATTTGACCACTGTGCATCTGTTTCAGTGGTGGGTTGCCTCCGGTTAGGGCCAGTTCGCAAGAACCCATAATAAAACTGGCGGGAGGCTCCACCCCTGACCTGGACGTCATTATAAGTGATCTGTGGATGCGCGCGCAGGCACGGTGCAAACCGGTAGTAAAGGTAAGTAGAACCCTCCCCCTGATCTGTTTGACAACTATGCATCTGTTTGACAACTATGCAATATAGGATGTTAGACCTGATGGGATATTAGCTGATCCAACAGTCATCTTCTTATTTTCTTACACCAGTTTCAGCAAAGCATTTGACACAATTTCACATGACAATCTCATCAGCGACTTACTTAAATTCCAGAAACTAAAAAGATCTGGCTTTTCCTTTAAGCCTAGATGCTAATGAAGCCTACTATAGATGTCTTGTGTAGAGCTACCAAATAGTTGTGAAGTGCTGTGAACCGCCTCTTTCAGTTGGTAGTATCCAAGGTATAGACTATGCAGAGAGGCCTCAGAAACAGTCCCACATATATTAGCAGGGTATAGGCAGAAATAGCATATACTGAATGGCACAACCTAGTAGCTGCCATTGTGTACAGGAACATCAACATAGAATATGGGCTAAACCCTCCTAAATGTAGATGGGAGATCTCTGAGAAGATTATGGAGAATAAGAAAAATAAGATCCTTCCAGAACCAGACAAACAGACAGGTACTAGTCAATCAACATGACATTGTGGTAGTTGACAAGGGCCAGAAGACAGAAACGGTGATAGGTAGAGCAGTGCCAAGAAACAGTAACATCAGGAAGAAAGAGCATAAGAAGTTGGAGATGTACCATAGTCTAAAGGAAGAACTGGAAAGGATGTAGAAAGTAAAGACCAAACTGGTTCTAGTAGTGGTAGGAACACTTGGGGCCATTTTGAAGCTGGGAGACTGTCTCCAACGGATCTCAGGAACAACTTCAGGGTTCTGTCTAGAAGAATGCAACACTAGGAACAGCTAAGGTACTGTGCAGAGTCCTCACACTTCCAGGCCTCTGGTAGAGAATCTGAGACTGAAGGAGATACAGATACCCATAAGGGTGAGAAGCAGGGGTGAAATCCAGCAGGTTCTAACAGGTTCTGGAGAACCGGTAGTGGAAATTTTGAGTAGTTCAGAGAACCGGCAAATACCACCTCTGGCTGGTCCCAGAGTGGGGAGGGAATGAAGATTTTGCAATATCCTTCCCCTGAAGTGGGGTGGAAATGGAGACTTTGCAATATTCTTCCCCTGCCATGTCCACCAAGCCATGCCCACCAAGCCACTCCACACCCATCAAGCCACACCCACAGAACCGGTAGTAAAAAAAAAATGGATTTCACTACTGGTGAGAAGGGTGTGTGTGTGTGTGTGTGTGTGAGAGAGAGAGAGACAGAGAAAGAGAGTGAGAGAGAGAGTATAGACTATTATCTGTATTTTTTATTAGGATTATTTTTTTAAGATGAAGGGCAACCATATACATTTGCTGAATAAATAAATAACTTGTTGGTATTTAGGGACTCCTGGAACTCCAGCAACATACTCCATTGTGTCCTCCAGGGTTCTGTTTTCTTTTTCTTATAAAATTCCAGTTGGCTTCTGAGACTCACCTTAGGTAGAGGTTGAGCAACTATCACACTGTTCATTTTTGCTTGACTGCTTTCTTATCTTTAGGTTAAAGGAGGACAATAGCCCATAGGTCAACTATGACCTTTGGTTACATGAAATGCAGCTGTCATATTCCACAACACCTCACTTATATTTCCTGTGACATAGCTAGAATTCTGATTTCTTGTGAAATATAGTACATCTAGTAAATGGCGCGCAATCGGAAACTATCCAATCATAGCTTATTATGTTGTGTGAACCCAGCTTGTGTAGTCCGTTTATGGGTCAATGTGTTGTATGAACCCAGAAAATTAGATTCATTGGAAGAAGCATGGTCATGAGAACTGTGCTTAAGTTTGTCAGAAACACTGTCAATCTTGACAGATTGCCGTCTTGTAGTGGTGTGTCACATGAATTACCCAATTTAATTTGCCAAAGTGGAGACGTCTTATTTTGCCAAGGTTTTCAAAGCTTACAGACATTATTCATAACAGAACATGCTTGCAAAATTATTGAGAAATATTATTCATTCATTTATTAGATTCTTCTACTGATGCAAACATTGTGACACAATCTTAGGGAGTTACCTTCCAGCGTTCATTAATTTTTTTAAACAAGATCATCCCTCTACCACTTAACTAGCCCACCTTGACCGATCTCAGAAAATCTAAGCAAGGTCAGGATAGATGAGCAACTTGATGGGCCTGGAAATCCCAGACTAAAAGCTAGAATGGAAAGTAATAAATAAATAAATAAACCCGAAAAAGCAATTGCCAAGAAAATGTATGCACTGTAATAATATAAAGTCACTGAAACTGGCTACACCTTTAAAAGGACCATATTCACATGTGGAGAACAAGGTGTGGTACACAGAATAATAAACCCAAACAGAAGAAGTCATCCATGTAGCATCATTTAGGGAATCACAAATGTGACAATGGCAACCTTCAATCATGTCACATCCCAATGTCTTTCAGGGGGCAGTCCCACTTTCTTGACAGCTGCAACTGAAGTGCCCCCCCCCTACAGTTATCATTTGTTTGTATTTCCCTTGGATTTCTATATCAGCCACTTATTTTATTTTCCTTGGTCAAGAAATAAAATGGTCTCTTTTGATGGAATGGAACAACTCACGGCAGCCAGCTTGGCATGGCCAGTTCAGTGCTACCCGCTTGATACTGCCAACTCACAGATGCCAACTCCATATGGCCAACTCGCCGTGGGGGAAACTCACCATGGGCAGCTAGAAGGAGAGCTAGGTGGATGGGCAGAGTGATTGGGATGGGCTGCGGGGAGACTCTTTCTATTTTCTACTGGGCTTGGAGTCTGGTGTGGCAGCAGTGGTAGAGGTGTGTGAAAATGTGAAGAACCAATGCCCACCTCCCCACCGCTCATCCTGACTGCTGCTGCCACCATCCCCAGCCTCTTCTGCTAGTGTGATGACCGCAGTGGTGGAGGATGTGAAAATGGCCATCCCCCGGCCACCACTGCCTCTCTGCCGCCTCCCCTGATGCACTCTGCCCACCTGCTCATTTGGCCACCCAACTTTCTCTCTGGCCATGTGCATTGATTTGTCCCTGCAGTAAGTTGGCCATGTGGAATTGTCCTATGGTCCAACCTGGTGGCTATTAGTTGGCAGAGGCCATTTGGTGGTGGACAACCGGCAAAAGTGAGCTGGTCACACCGAGTTGACTGCAGTAAGTTGTCCTAGCTAGAGTCTTCTTTTGAGGGTTTGGAGAAATGCCAGGTAGCTGTGATGAGTGAGCCTATAAAACGACAGAACCCAATTCGACACAACCACTTCCAAATTTTATTTCAGGACACAGGGCTTGATGGCAACTTTCTAGTTAACTAAATTTGTAAAAAGTGAGAGAGTGGAATATGTTTTGGGATTTCAAGAGGAGAAATTAAAACATCTACTGAAGTAAGTAACACAAGCAGGAAAAGAGAGAGGGAGTGAGAGAAAGAGAATGCCCCATTCAGTTTATTATGGCTTTAGGAGCCTGATACTTAGTGCCACCTGAACAACATCAAAGTTATTTTAGATATAGAAAGAGACAGTTTAATGTCATTGTCTTGTACTGAGCATCTACTATCTCTGGGACGCAAAAATCCAGACAAACACAAAAGGCTCCTATGTGTATGGTCAACTTGACCTACAACTATCCAAAGCAAAAAATGAAGAGAACCTAAAGAAACCCAACAAGGTAAAACATCCAAGTCTTTGATCAAGGACACTGAAGTTGCGGGGAATGGAAACAAGAAAAATGAAGATACAGTTGTATACCTTCAGAATCAGGGGTGGTATTCACTTACCTTCACTACTGGTTCCCAAATGTGAACATATGTGCCACCTCCGTGCATGTGCAGGACCTTCTGTGCATGCACAGGACCTTCTGCACATGCGCAGGATCTTCTGGGCATTCACTGAGTGTCAAAAATGGGATGTGATGATGTCCAGGTGGGTGGGCAGAACTTTCCACAGCCGGTTTGCCTGAACCGGATAGAACTGGCTGAATACCTCCACTGCTTCAGAATCCTTTCTCCACTTCCCTTCATATTTCACATTTATTTACCTGAATTGCAAGCAGTTCAACAAATACAAAGAAAAAGTGCAATACAAAGAATAAACCACGACTATACTTCTATTTCATTCACATAAAACCCCAACTCCCTCATAGCTCTTTACCGTTCAGTCTGGCAACTCACAGCCTTGTTAATTAGGTCAATGACTGCCATTTGGGAAAATGCAAAATTCATTTCCCACTCCTAGGTTACATCTCATGATGTTTGCACCCGAAGAACTCCATTCTATCAATGGCGTTGTTTTTATTAGTCAGGCAGATACAAGTGGCTGTGGTATAGCCTTTAACAGTAAACTTTATTGTTTCAGCCACTCTTTAACTTTATCTTCTTCTTTTCTTTCCAGTTGGGTAGCTTGGTGGGATTTTGACTTAACTCTACAATTAACTGGCTTTCTCAGTTTCAGTAATACAGTTACCCAGGAGAAGATATTTTGATTCTCAGTTGCCCCAGTAGTTTTGGCTTTCAAATTTCCTTCCCTCCTTCCCTCCCTCCCTCCCTTCCTTCCTTCCCTCCCTCCCTCCCTCCTTCCCTCCCTCCCTCCTTCCTCCCTCCCTCCCTCCCTGCCATAAACTTGAGTGCATTATTTTAAGAATCATTAATAATTTTTCCCTTTTCACATATTAAAATTTAAAAGGCAAACACAGAAGACTTTTGGCGAGCTCCTAAAAGCTCTTGGACTCTAAGCATCGCACCTCAGCATTCCAAGCAAGAATTGGTAGAGCAGAAATATGCTCCCACTTTCCCATATGCTTGGGTGAGTCATGACATTATTTATCTTTGGCATATATTTGACTTCTTAATCTACATCTGTGCCAGTATTGGATGTGAGCTTTGTGGTTTCCATTGTGTGGATGGTGGCTGAGCAGCTTTATTATACTTATTGTCTGGCTTTATGGTGATATATTGGGTGATTCATACAGTAAATTCACTGTTAGACAGAGCAAGTCTAGAAAGGAAGCCTGTTTGTTATTCTTCTATCTCCTGCTCATCTTACCTGTGTGGTTTACAGCTTGGAAATCAAAATGTTTTTAGAAATGCTCCTTGATAGGACATTAAATTTTATCTATCCCCTGCCCAGAGGTGGTATTCAGCTGGTTTGGACCGGTTCAGGTAAATCGGTAGCTGTGACCTGCCCACCAACCCAGGGTAATGCCGTTCTATTTAGGCATGTTTTCTAGGCTGGGTGCACGCATGGAAGGCATGCATGCAAGTAAAGGCCAGGCACATGCACAGAAGATGCACATGCACATGAAACACATGCACGCATGCGGTGAACACTGGTAAGAATATGTGAAACCCACTGCTGCTCCTTCCTCAAAAGGAATTTTAGAGAATCTCTCTCTCTCTCTCTCTCTCTCTCTTTTTCTCCCTCCCTCCCTCTCTCACCCCCCCTCACAGAAGGATAATGTCTACCCATGTTTTTATTTTGCAAACAAAACCCAATATTATTCATTTATATCAAGTCCTAATCTCTAACGAGAACATTTCTTGCTGTTACTGCCATCCTTTGTGGTTGTAAAGAATATATTCCTATGCTATCGTTATTGTTAATCTACCACAGAAGCCATGAATCCAGTTTTGACTCCTTAATATTACTTCTTCAATTTCTAATCCAAGTAGTTAAAAATAATCATAATCTCATTACATAGTTTAGGCCTCACTTTGTCTCTGTTCCTATTTCACATTTGTAAATGATTCTCTTGATTACCACTGTTATTACTGTTGCTAATAGCAGGACTGATACAGAAAGGCTAATCTTACTATGTAGGCTTAAGTACCTCTTTCACTTGCATGTCAATGACTATTACTAGATAATTATGGTTGTTACTGATCATATTATTATAAATTTAGGTTCAATAAGGCCAAATCTTACTTTTTTTTTTAGAGAGGGTGGAAGGGGAAGTTTATTTTTCTAGAATAGGCCTCTGCACATACCAAATGAAAACTGATTGCTCAATGGATCTCATATACTTCCACATAGCAATAGCACTTAGACTTATATGCCACTTTACAGTGCTTTATAGCCCTCTCTAAATGGTTTACAGAGTCAGCATAATTGCTCCCAACAATTTGGGTCCTCATTTTACCCATCTCGGAAGGATGGAAGGTTGAGTCAACTTTGAGTCGGTGAGATTCGAACTGACAAATTGCAGGCAGCCAGGAGTCAGCAGAAGTAGCCTGTAGTGATGCACTCTAACCACAGCGCTACTACAGCTCTGTCCACATGTTAGATATAATCAGCCATCATCTTGGTTAAGTCTACTGGTTCTAAACTGAAGCTTAATATATAATCCTGATTCTTTGTGCATGCCAACTGCAGGGAATCACTAGAAAGCAGCAAAGAGTTTTCTGGTTTTCCATGCTGCCATTTAGTGGTTACATGGAAATTTACAATCCAGATTTGTCAGCCCCAATCAGTATAGTTAGTCCTCAATTTATGACTACGGCTTAACGATAGTTTAAAATTTGAATAGATCTACCTTGGTGAACACTTATGAACTGGATTCAAAGTTCACCTCCCCTGAAGTCCCATGACCAAGCTTCAGACACTTATTTATTATTTATTTATTTATTAGTCCAATTTATATGCCGCCCTTCTCCGTAGACTCAGGGCGGCTTACAATGCATTATAGCAATAGCCTGCATACTTTTTTGTATATACCTGCTTATTAGAGCTTCCCCCCCCAAAGTGGTGTTGTTCTATACAAAGTTGGCTTATTGCCCCCACAATCCGGGTTCTCAATTTACCTACCTTGAAAGGATGGAAGGCTGAGTCAACCTTGAGCCTGGTGAGATTCGAACTTGCACTAATTGCAGGCAGCTGGCAGCTAAGTGCTAGCACTTAACAGCACTTTAGTCCGCTGCACCACCGAGGCTCTTAGTGACCAGGCCACACATAGGACCATTTGCAGGAATGTCCCCTGGACATTTTGCAACATTTTTTTTGCTGAAAACTGGCATTTACTTTCAGTTTTTGTCAAAACCAGATTCACAACAAACCATTGTTTAATGGTTTCCTAATAACTTTGGTGTTCCCTTAATGACTACCACAAAAAGTTCATAAAAACCAATATTTTACGATCATCATGAGTTACATCCATGATGGGAGGGCTCCATTACAGCTGTAACATGACAACTACTTGTATGCATATTAGCTGTTGTCTTTCATAAAATACACTTTCATAGGAATTCAGAATAATGGAATAACAGAGTTGAAAGGGACTTTGGCTGCCTTCTAGTCCAACCCCTTCCTCAAGCAGGAGATGCTATTCCATTCCAGACAAACGGCTGTCCATTCTCTTCTTAAAAAGTTCCAGTGTTGGAGCATCCACAACTTCTTAAGGCAAGCTGTTCCACTGGGTAATTGTTTTAACTGTCAGGAATTTTCTCCTTAGTTCTAGGTTGGTTCTCTCCCTGATTAATTCCCATCCACTGCTTTGGAGAATAGATTTACCCCTTCTTCGTTTTGAAAGCCCTTCAGATATTGGAAGATTGCTATCATGTCCCCCTAGCCTTTATTTTCAATAAACTAGATGTACCCAATTCCTGCAATCGTTCTTCATGCATTTTATCCTCCATCCACTATTTATCTTCTTTTGCTCTTCCCTCTTTCTAGAGCAGGGGTCAGCAACCTGTGGCTCTGGAGCCGCATGTGGCTCTTTCATTCCTCTGCTGTGACTCCCTGTCACTCAAAATATGTGTCACAACCGCCAATGTGCGACAACCGCCAGCACATGATTTATTGAGTTTTTCAACCTCCGGTAGGCCAACCATGGATAAATCTAAGAAAAGTTTCATAAGAAAATAGAACGTTTAATTCAACTACATATGCTAGTTTTGTGGCCGCTCAAGAAATAGTCAAGCACGGGAAGGGTTTTGTGGCTCCTGGTGTTTTCTTTTCTGTGGGAAACAGGTCCAAATGGCTCTTTGAGTGTTTAAGGTTGCAGACCCCTGTTCTAGAGTCTAAGCATATTTTTCAATATGAACAGGAGTTTATGAAAATTAATTAATTTTGAGATCCAAGCCAGTCTATGCTTCCAATGGAAGCAGGCCATTCTGAGTTCACAAAGTGACACTATTATCCTGAATTTCTGGCATACTTCTATTCTCTTCTTCAAAGAAAGCAATATTAGGAACCTTTTGGCTAAACCTTGTGCTTGTCATTTTACTGTCTGCTTGCATCTCTGTCCTGTGTCTGTGATTTCTCCTTCAACATTGCCCTTCTTGCAACAGACTATAGGATCTTCCCCCACCCGTACACATCTACACACTTTTTTCCCATCATGCTAACTGTCCTTTGCTTGCCCTAAAGATATTTGTTAGAGGAGAAGGAGATGGAAATGTATTCCTCAAAGCTGCCCTTGCTTCCTTTTCTCAATGAAGAGCAAATAAGGTTAACGCTTCACTCTTTTGTTTTAATGAATGCCTTTTATTCTCCTTGAGCTTGGCAAAGAAATACCAGTTTATGTTAGGATCACAGGGCCAAATTACAATAGACATAAAATCTGAGGATTTTAAATAACTGTCAGACACTCAGTCTTAATTGAAGGGAAGTAAGGGGATAGGGAGAAATTAGACCAGGGGAAAACATTCAACAAATTAGTAGACCAGAACTCTGCCTTATTTCAGTGTTTGAAAACTTAGGCCTCCCAGATGTTGCTGGACTTAGCATATTTTCTCATTGGTAATGCTGGCTTGAATGGGTTGGAATTAGTGGCCCAGCCTCCAGTTGTTCCTCCATGTTTATTTGACCCAACTTTAATAACATTTTTTGGGTTATCACCTCTTTCCAAAAAAGTTTCAGGTAACAGCAATTTTGAGCTAATAGCTATCAAAGTTACTGAGCAAAACTGTCTCAGCAGATGTATGCAAGCAGTCCAAAGAGCCATCAATTAGGGTTGCTTTGATTTAGATGTCTTCACCATACAGAGAGCTGAGCTTGATGGCCTCAGAAAACTACTCTAATTCAATAATCACATTATTTTTACTCTAACTATAATCACATTATGTAAGCCAATTCCAGATGCCTAGACAGAATCTATACTTATACAATGTGTGAGTCCCAACATATTGGTAAAATAAATAGAAGGCACTTCCTGGGTCAAAGCATACATCTGCTTTTGGTTGTTAAGGTCAAGTGTGGAACTAAGGAAAGGTAGCCCCAAAACTTTTGCAATAAGCATAAAATAAAAATTTTGTTTGTGCTTCAAGAAATCTCTAATCTCCACAATCAGATTTACCATTTTTTTTTCAAGTTTGAATGGAAGATTATGGAGTTCATGCCTATTTTAATTGAATTAGAATCAGCCAGATTTCTATTTACTTTGCATCAGTTTCACTTCTTGCTTTTTCAATGGCAATTTGAATTGCTCAGGGGAGGAGGTATTCGTTATATCAAACTAAAATATTCAGAATTTTTGCAAAATTGTTCAGTTAATTTTAAAATTATTACATTTTCATTTCACACCCAAAGCTAAAATGCTTAAGTCTAAGATGAATGAATGAATGAATGAATGAATGAATGAATGAATGAGTTGTGCTTCAATCTACTCTTCAACAGAAAAGATTCCCAAAGTGGCCCATAACTGATCAATTAAAGCAAGTCAAATCCTCACCTCCAGATATGCAAAGTAAAAGTTATGACACACCAGTAAAAGAGAAGAAGAGAAAACTAAGGTGGATTTCATCAGTTAAGTAACAATTGTTGCAAAGTTCAAGTAAAAATACTGCAGGATGGAAAGTAACAGATGGAACTCTGTCCAGTTGATGGTACTATCTGGCTTCCTATCTCTAGGAAGGCCAGTGAATCAATAAATATTAAACATTAAGTTTTGTAAGTGTTCCTTACAAATGTTCTAAAGAAAACTCCCGACATCCCCAGTCACAAGAATCCTGGCCATATTTACTGACCACAAAGGAAACTTCAATACTCAATTCAATTCAATTCAAATCTTTATTGTCAGTGCACAACATATGTACAATGAGATTGGTTGAGCTCCCTCAGTGCACCCCCCCCCAACACAATACAACTCACAGTGAAGACAGAAAATCCCTAACTCAATAAATCATATTAACAAAACACCCAGTCCTATTGCACCAGTGTGAACATGTTACACATTGTGCCGGCCCTGCAGTCCATTATACTATGTAGTTATGATGTTATTTCTCATTCAGGAGTCTGACAGCCCATGGATAAAAACTGTTCTTCAGCCTGGTACAAATGTAATGTGAAGAGTATGCCATAGGGAGGAATATTCTAGATCAAAGACTTCAATTCCCAGAAATTCCCATGTTGGCATCTTAAAGCTCTTGAGTTTGAGAAACAGTGATCTAGATCAGGGGTCCCTACCCCTGGGCTGCAGCCAATTACCAGGCCATGGCCTATTTGGAAATTGGGCCACGCAAGTGGCAAGCTGGAATGCACACACACACAAGTGGAGCTGCATGTGGCATACTGCTCATGAAGCCCGGTTTCCCTCTCCCCCCATCAGCTGGGCCATCAAACCACAAAGTTTGGGGACTGCTGATCTAGATAGGCCATTTTTAAAATGTGTTTCTTTATTTGCAACCATCGGAGATGGGATATTTTCTGATGCTTTTGGAGAGACAGCATTGCTTTGCAATGTCTCGCTTTCTAACACTCATCACTCCCCAGGCCCGCATGCTAGTTTGCCATTCCAAAAATCACCATGGTGACTGAGCTGGGAGCAGCGTTGTTCCATTGACAGTCAACATTTAGAGAGCATCAAGGGAACAGTGGTGGATGAGGGGGAACTGTAGGCAGAGAGCAGCACTGCCTACGATAACAGTGGAATCTTTGCCAGCTTTTGAAGCACCATTAAAGCTTTAGTCTAAATGTAGAAATAAAGATTAGAATTTAGATTCATGGACACCTCAGGGTGGCAGCTACCTACCTCTCAGTTTTCTGGTGCAAAATGGAAAATGGCTTCACTATTTATTATGCAGTCAAAATACACAAGCATTTCTTAATATTACAAGAAGATGAAATGAAAGAACTATTGCATTTTATAGTTGAAGATAGCAACCTAGCATTTTAGGATGTGAGACATTGCCATATCTATTTTTCCTTTTTTAAAAGAAGCTGAAGTATTGTCACCCTTAAAAACTATGTCAGAAAGAAAAAGAAAGAATAATCAGAGTAATATTTCTATGTCCATTTAGGTTCAGTTTACATTTTCAAACAAAGTAACATTATTTTTCCTACTGATTAATACATTAATATTCTTTTTCCTACTAGTATTTTTCATACTAATCCTTGTCTTCAGCATCAAGGCGTGACTGGGCTAATATTTATTCAGAAAGGTGTAAAAATGACATGCTTTGGTAATCAGGCACAAACTGAGTAACTTGAACCTATGGGCAAACTTTCTGAAAGTCAAATCTTGATTTATTGTTACAAGAAATAAATATAGTATGAGCTCTTGAAAATCAGATGTTTTTGACTTCTGCTGAAGATCCTGTTTCAGTCCATTTGAGAGCTGGTTAGAGCCGTCTGGGCAAGGATGAGCAACCCATGCTTGAATATAATCAGCCGAAGAGGTTGTAGGTGGAAAAAATGCCTTTAAAAGCCTCTGACAATCCCAGCTGAGTTGCCTGATCGTCAGAGGCTTTTAAAAGCATTTTTTTTCTTGCAACCTCTTAAGGTTGTAGAAACAATGCTTTTAAAAGTAAAAAAAAAAAAAAGTTGGCCATATCCACCCTGTCACATTACCCCCCCCCCCAAGCCATGCCCACAGAACCGGTAGTAAGAAATTTTACATTTCACCACTGCCTTTAAGTGTAGATTGTGTCATACAATGGAGACAACATTGGTCACTATTTTTACCTATGTGCAGGCCATTTCTAAGAAATAGATAATAGTAGACTCAAAAATGTATCTAGATAAATGGAAAGGATGGAATAGATATCTGAGTGTCAAAGATATTTTTAGTTTCTGAAACTATGCAGATTTTGGCCTACTTAGCATTTAGGTAGGAAATCTTCAGGAAATACCAGAAATATAGGCAAGGCTAGAAGCTTGTAAAAAAAATAATCACAGATTAATAACAGAAAAACAAAGTTGGAAGTAACATTAGAGGGCTTCTAGTCCAACTCCCTGCTCAAGCAGGAGACCTTTTACCATTTCAGACAAATGGTGGTCCAATCTCTTTTTAAAAACCTCCAGTGATGGAGCACCCATAACTTCTGGAGGCAAGTTATTCCACTGATTAATTGTTCTGTCAGGAAATTTCCAAGTTGCTTCTCTCCTTAATTGGTTTCCATCCATTGTTTCTTGTCCTGCCTTAAGGTACTTTGGAGAATAGGTTGACCCCCTTCATCTTTGTGGCAGCCCCTTAGATATTGGAATACTGCTATCATGTCTCCCCTAGTCCTTCTTTTCATTGAACTAGACATATCCAATTTCTGCAACAGTTCTTCCTGTGTTTTAGCCTCTTTTTAATATTGTGGCGACCAAAACCGGATGCAATATTCCAAGTGTGATTTTACAATACTAATGTATTGTCAAATAACAGTGACAATAAGATAATTTGCAATCACTTTTCAATTTCAATTGTCATGAAATCTGCATGGATATGTTCATGAAATCTGGAATAAAGATGAACTTGGTGGATGCGTGGATAGATGGATGGACAGATGATACTGTAGCTATACTGTAGCAATAATCTAGTGTTGCTTCCTGGGTATTCTTCCTGGCTCATTCATATAGAGATAAGTCTTTCTGAATGACAATATATGGTTCACAATGGGTTGCTAAGGTACCACAATTATTAACCAATTGTCAATCATAAGACAGCATATATCTCGAGGGTTCATGCAACTGACACTGTTGTGATGCAAACATCATTCATTGTGATATAATGTGCAAAAATGAAGGCATGGACCATGTTATGCAATGGCACAATGGTGCTTTATTCATTTCGATTAAAGTCACCGATCCTATGGAGTCTCCTGGCATGTTTTAAATCTATAGCAAGCATAGTCCAGATACTACAGCTTTGCCTACTTCTATAACTAATTGTTTTTAGAATATAATTGTTTTGCTGAAATCCAGAGGTCAATTTACTTTAAGGAAACCAGAAACCTCTGAAAGTTTAGAGAATGCCACAAAGAAGAGTGGGTCAGCTTATTTCTCAAAGCACCAGAAAAGATAAGAAACAATGGATGGAAACTACTCAAGGAGAGAAGCAACCTGGAATTAAGGAGAAACTTCCTAACAGTGAGGATAATTAACCAATGGAAGTTGCCTTTGGAAGTTGTGGATGCTACATCACTGGAGGTTTTTAAGAAAAGACTGGATAGCCATCTGTCTGAAATAGCATAGGGTCTCCTGCTTGAGCAGGGGGTTGGACCAGAAGACCTCCCAGATCCCTTCCAACTCTATTCTGATTGATTGATTAAAGTTAGTAGAGCTATTTTCTGGAGGTAACTCTCAGCAAGTATTAGTAGGTTGTGAAAGGTCTCCTTCCTTCTTTTCCATCCCAATCATGATTACGTGAGGTACTAATACCATTCTATAAATCTTTAGTAAGTCCACACTTAGAATACTGCATCCAGTTTTGGTTACTACACTATAAAAAAGATGTTGAGACGCTAGAAAAAGTTCAGAGAAGAGCAACCAAGATAATTAGGGGACTGGAGGCTAAAACATGAAGAACAGTTACAGGAACTGGGCATGGCTAGTCTAGTGAAGAGAAAGACCAGGGGGACATGATAGCACCTGAAGGCCAGAAAGGAATAATGGATGGAAACTAATCAAGGAGAGATTCAACCTAGAAATAAGGAGAAATTTTCTGACAGTGAGAACAATGAACCAATGGAACAGTTTGCCTTCAGAAGTTGTGGAAGCTTCATCACTGGAAGCTTTCAAGAAGAGACTAGACTGCCATCTGTCAGAAATTATGAAGGGTCTCCTGCTTGGGTGGATGTAGGACTAGATGACCTACAAGCAGTGGTGAGATTCAGGTGGTTCATTGCAGCATCCCCACAGTCACAAGAGGCCAGGCGAGGTGAAGTGCCCCTTGATGTGAGTGATGTCAAGTTGGCCACCCCCACCCAGTCATATGACCACCTAGCCACACCAATTCAACCAGTCATTAGGGCAGAGAACCAGTTGCTAAATTATTTGAATCCCACCATTGCCTACAAGGTCCCTTCCAACTCGGTTATTCTGTTCCATCTTTTTACCTACGGTTGAGGGCTGAGGTTGGCGGGAAGAGAAATATGAGGTATTATCTTAAGGTTAACCTTTCCCGGAAGATAAATGAATTGGTTAAGTCTACAGATAAATGTACAACATTCCAGTATACAGTAGATATGACAGGATTAATGATGAATAGAAATTTGCTTTTACCTTCTGACATAATTAAAATGTTCAGCACATTAAAGTGTTATGTCAGACGCACTACATATTTTCATTTCAAACTTCAGATTCATTCTCTGTGGCAATTTTTCTTGCTACTCTAGGAACGGGATGTATCTTCTAGAAAGCACTTAAAGAGAAATCTAATAAAAACATGGCATTTGTTTTGAGATCATTGTGTATATATGTTTTTACCCTTTGGGGCAGCTTTATCTTCCCCTTGAAGATAAAAGAAAGCATCGGGCCTTGGAGGATCAAAAGGGAATATGAAAATAAATTTCATGATACTACACAACCAGCTGTGTTTTCTGAAAAAAAAATGTTATCAGTTTCAGATATTCTAGTGTTGCTCTTAATAGTACAATCATCCTGAACCTTCTGCAGACTAAACAATTGGCTGGACCTTGAAGAAAACCTATTCTAGGGAGATAAAATTAGCACCTGACAGACACTGGGAATTACCAACTGTAATGTCATAGTCTTGGGATGTTGATTTCCATATTGAACAAAATGGAGAATGGCATATAATATTTCCCATTTTGTAGTAAAATATTTAGTTCACATAAGATGTAAATTAATACATTGGGTGTTTAAGTTAACATACAATTCTTTCATAAACCATACTTGGCATGAATGTTGTGTATGATGTGAGTTCACTCTTTATCTGCATTCCAACAACTGAAGCTGTCACAGTAATGAAGAAACAACTGCTACAAGACAGCACATTAGTTGAGAGAACCAGTGGTGGGTTGCCTCTGGTTTACACCTGTTCTATAGAACCGGTAGTAAAACAGGCAGAAGGCTCTGCCCACCAACCCCAAAGTCATCAGAACACTTCTGTGCATGCGCAGAAGAACACGCGGCCCCGTTGTGAACCAGTAGTAAAGGTAAGTAGAACCCACCCCTGGAGAGAACCAACGTCAGCCCAGACCACATAGGTGTCATGCTGGACCTTTGCCTAACCACTACCTATTTTAAATAAAATGATGGTTTCTACAGATAAAAACACCACTGTTCCATGGGTTTACCTGTGTCCTCCATTGGGGCCAATCTGTCATGCCCCCATCGGAGTCTGAATATGAGACGGAAGATGAACAGCTGACAGAGAATGGGAGAGTGGCTCTGTTGGCTGTGGAGGAAATTGGGAAAGGGTAAAGTCAGGCTGGGCAGAGCAGGGGAGAGGTAGAACAAGGGAGAGAGGGTTCAGATGAAGACCAAGGCCCCTTCCTTGTCCTAGGGTACGCAGGGAAGAACGCAGAAGAGAGCAGAAGAGAGCAACGTGGGTTGCATGGCTTATGAGGAAGGAAAGGGCCCCGATTCCCTTCACAAGACACACATGGGGATGGAGTTTAAAGGAGAGGCAGTTGGGAGGGGCGTTTGTCAGGAACAAATGCTGAATTCATCTAGTGTTGAGAGTGGGCCCTGCATTCCTGGAATTCCTCCTGACTGTTTGAATTATTTATTTTTATTTTTTATTTTATTTTAAATTTGTATACCTCCCTTCTCCCTGAG
This sequence comes from Pantherophis guttatus, assembly GCF_059756535.1. NCBI lineage: Eukaryota > Metazoa > Chordata > Lepidosauria > Squamata > Colubridae > Pantherophis > Pantherophis guttatus. Next base: position 144,266,138 of record NC_142066.1, read on the forward strand.
GACTCAGGGCGGTGAACAGCCAAGTAAAAACATCAAGTACAAATATTAAAATACAGTTAATATATATATATATATAAATTTGGCCCCATTAATTAAAAACAATAAACAAAACACTTAAAAACACTTAAAAAATTAGGCCAGCCCGGCTTGCTGGAAAAGGAAGGTTTTAAGAGCACGGTGGAAGGCACTGAGGTCTTGGATTATAGTCGTGCTTCTGTGTGCTTATCTTGTCTTGCTGGAATTATTGTCATGAATTCTTAGCTTTTAGGAGTCATTATCTTGCCCTGCTGGAGTGATTGATTTGCAGTCATTCTGTTTACAGCATTTGGACTGGAATATCTGCAGACAGAAGCTGCTGCAGGTTTGTGGGAGAGCTTTTCTCCAGGCTGGAGAGTAAACGGGGCATTGTGGACAAAGTTGGTGCCAATAAAGGGACTCATATCGGTTCTTTGGCTGTGCTGCCTTTGTGCCATGCCCTGGGTCATCACACAATCTCTACATGGAATAGGTAGAAGCCAAAGTCCTAATCTCCTTCCCAGAAACCATGAAAGCTTCAGTTGTTGGAATGCAGGTGAAGAGTGAAATCACATCATAAGAAACCATGGTCCTAAACTCCTTCACAGGAATTCCACCTATTCATAAAGATATAGATATGTGGATGATACTTTGGTCAAAATTAAAACACAGGAAGTGGAAGCCTTCACCAAACACATCAACTATGTGTACAAATGCATTAAGTTCACATAGGAAGATGTTACCAAAAATAGTCTGACCTTCCTGGACTGTGCAATACAGATGAAGGAAGGCTGAAGGCTCAGCATTGAAGTTTACAGACAACTCACACACAAAGATCAGAATTTACATTTTGATTCTCACCATCCATTAGAACACAAAATGGGAGTGATCAGAACCACTAGGCTGAAGGTCTGCATACCAGCAAAGATAGGAAAGAAAAAGATGTCAGGGTTCCAAGTAACACCCCCAATGAAAGAAAACTCCGAGGCTTGAATTTCCTCACAGTTCCATTTTATTAGAGATGTTATATTGGCACATCTGGGAAAACCCGAATCTGAAAGTTTCCAGGTTTTCCCCACCCAAAGGAAAGTTCAAGTCCCTGCCCAACACCCACATGTCCATCACATGGTCCAATCAAAGCACCATCCCAATTGCAGATGCCTCCCTGTTCCAGCCTTCCAGGTGCAGGGCAAGATGTCCTTGACTCCTTGAGAAAGGAATGTTATTATGACTATATATCAGCCTGGCTCCACACTCCCCTTCCCAGTTTCCCATAGTAGTAAATGTGGCAGGCCTGAAGATCCAATGAAAAAGATGGCTTCTAGGCCTGACAAAAGAACCAAAAGACGTCAAGGAAGCCCTCAGAACCTGTGGCTATCCCAACTGGGCTTTCATCAAATAAAAATAAAAGTAGACCCAGCAGGAGCTCCTCCATAAAATAGACAAAGAAGAGAACAATAAATGAAGCAATGTTGTCAATGTTGCTAGGGTGGGTGAGCCATAGGTCATGCTGGATGTGTTCTCCCACCCAATTTACAAAATAATTATCCAGGAGATTGTTTTTGCAATCACCATAGAAAACACATGAACCACAAAAATTTACTAAATGCATGAATAAATGTAAACTAATTTTTTATGTAGTTTGCATGGAAGGTAACAGTCAGCATGGATCTATTGCATCAACTAAGCAAAGTAAAAGATGGATTATTATTATTATTATTGCATACTGCCAACTTCCTGTACAGGAAAAGTAGTTGTTTGCCTGCTTGAATTTTTGGCCTAGATGCAGAAAAGTGTCACTGTTTAATTTTGAATTAAACCTAAGTCAAGCATTAAAAAACCAACTTACAAATAGTCCTCCTGCCCCAGGTTCTACAAACTAGCATAGTCTGCCTTGTAATGGTCAGTGAAGCTTAACAGCTTTGAAATGTGCCAGAATACCCAAACACACATCCAAACTCAACAGACCAACCCAAACATTTCAACTGCAATAGATTTAAAATTTCTGCAACCCTGCAATTGCTTCAACCTGAGGCTCTGGCACACACCTTGACTGGAGATCTAGTGGCCGCCTGGGATAGGTCAGTCGCTGGAGCTCTGGATCGGGTCATGCCTTTGCGGCCTCTGACCCGGTGCCAATCTCACCTGGCTCCCTGGTTCACTGAGGAGCTGAGGGAGATGAAGCGCCGGAAAAGACACCTAGAGAACAGTTGGAGGGCCAGCCTTTCCGAATCCGACCGGACACTGGTAAGATCTCATATTAGGAATTACCTAGTGGCGATAAAAGGGCACCTACTATCTGGAACGAGCTCCCCCCGGAGATATGGAGGATTCCGGATCTACGCACCTTCCGCCGTGCTCTCAAGACCTTTTTATTTCACCAGGCTGGTCTGGCCTAACCTCTCCCATTCTCTTTTTAATGTAAATTTTAATGTAAATTTTAATTTGTTCTTAATCTGGGGTTTTAAATTTGTCTTGGGATAAATTGATTTAATTCGATTTTACTTCTGCTCTTAAATTTTTGTATTCTATGTGTTTTATCTTGTGCCTGTTCACCACCCTGAGTCCTTCAGGAGTAGGGCGGTATATAAATCAAATAAAGTGAAAAAAAAAATGAAATGAACCCTTAAATAGCCATCACAATCCTGCTCCTGCATCGACAACAGCAAAGCAAACTTCAGAATGGGTTTTTGAACCAGATAACTGTCTTGTTTTAGTTCCTCTCTTCCTCCCCATCCTTCACCAAGTCCGTTGATGGAGCTAAGCTTCGTGCTGTGCTTGAAACACCTGATACAGACATGTGTGGTATCAGGGAATTGTGCAGCAGGTATCCAAATGGAGTCAGAGATGCTGACATAAACTTGTGCATACGCACACACACTGTCTCCATCCACCCGTTCACCTATCTTTACTTTATGCTACATATTTGGTCCATGGAGTCACAGAAAGTAACAGATGACTTACTGACTGAACAATACACACACAGAGACACACACAGATGCACTGGTCAAAAGGGCCCAGCAGAGATTATACTACCTGAAACTTCTCAGGAAACAACAACTGAATGAAAAACTGCTGGTGGCCTTATACCGCTGCACCATAAAGAGTACTTTAACTTACTGCATCTGTGTATGGTTTGCCAATTGCACAGTGGAAGATAGGACAGCACTCCAGAGGGACAACGTCATTGCCCAGAGGATCATTGGTTGCCCTCTCCCCACTTTGGAAGAGCTTTATAGCTACCGCTGCCTTAAAAAAGTTCAAAATGTTCCTAAAGATCCATCTCATCCTGGACACACTTTTTTTAACTATTGCCATCTGGCAAACGGTACAGGGCAATAAAAACAAGGACAAATAGGCTGAAAAACAGCTTCTATCCTATGTTGAATTCTACTGTATAGTGCAATATTAATGCAGTATCAGGGGTTTTCAGTTCAATTGTGTAGAATGTGAAGGACGTGTGTTTGTGTTTTAATTTTTTATAGTTTTCTCATGTATGATGTACACTGAAGATGGCATTTAATTTTGTTATATGAGGTGCAATGACAATAAAGTAAACTTAAACACACAAAGACACACACAGACACACACAGACAGATACACACACACACATACACACATATATAAATAAACATGTGGGAAAACAGGGAAACTCCTCCTCCATACCCACAGCAACCAATCACAGGGCACTTTGCCTCAGGTAAGAGCCAGAACTCTTCAACCAATCAGATATAACGGTGTGTCTGGCTCATGGCACAACCCCGCAATCCCAGCTACTAAATTTAAATTTCTTAACATGTAGCTATAAATCTTTTCAATATTCTACACATCCCTTGCAGAGGTGGGTTTCAACAGGTTCTGACCAGTCCTGGAGAACCGGTAGCGGAAATTTTGAGTAGTTCGGAGAACCAGTAAATACCACCACTGACTGGCCCCGCCCCCATCTATTCTCTGCCTCCCGAGTCCCAGCTGATCAGGAGGGAATGGGGATTTTGAAGTAACCTTCCCCTGGAGTGGGTGGGAATGGAGATTTTACAGTATCTTTCCCCTGCCACGCCCACCAAGCCACACCCACCAAGCCATACCATGCCCACCAAGCCACACCTACAGAACCGGTAGTAAAATTATTGAAACCCACCACTGATTCCTTGGTGTATATATCATGTATATGATGTATATATTTTGAAAACCAATTCTTATTTTCCACCCTTAAGAAAATTAATCAATTTCTTTCAAGCAAATAAAAAGAACTGTTGCACTTGGATAAGAACTGATATTCACACCTCTTTATTTGAGAGCCATTCTGAGGAATATACTCTTAAAGTGGGATCTTTTGGAAATTTATTTTGAATTGTGTGAATTTGTAACAGGAAATATAGGCTTGAATTCTATAAACAATGAGCAGAAGGAAGCTCAACAAAGTGATTTCTCTTCCCATCCTTTCAACTTCCCTCGCTGTCCCTTTTCTCTCTGGACTTTCCCTTGAGAGTAGGTGGACAATCTGATACATGATAGACTATATTGAGAAGAGAAAATTGAACAGAAGCATCTCTCTCTCTCTCTTTTAATGAATGGAACAACTCATGCTGGGAATATTAAAAAACAGTAAAACAAGAATGAAACCAATACTCATAGCAGTGTAAATACTGTATCAGCAAGAAGAAACTAAATCAATAAAAACTTGAAATTTAACATCAACACAAACATTTTTAGGAGAAAATAACTGAAACTTGAGGTTGAACTGTGGTATCCTTAGTACTCTCTGAGTTTGGTGTTAGCTTGTTAAAGTTTCACCACCCTACTAGATAATATCATCAGTGTGAAGGACGGTGGGGTTTGCTCACTGTTTATGTACAGAAGCTTGTCTTGTTACTGTTGATGAGGATGTGGTTTGGTACTTTCTCAATTAAAACATTGGTTTTGACTTGATTATTTGCCTGGTGCTAATCCCCGCTTATCTGGGTATTGGCTGCTGGAAAGGATGTGTTCTGGCGTTTTAGGTTCTTTCATGGCTTATTTATGAATAGCAATAGCATTTAGGCTTATATACTGCTTCACAGTGCTTTCCAGTCCTCTCTAAGTGGTTTTACAGAGTCAGCATATTGCCTGCAACAATCTGGGTCCTCATTTTACTACCTTGGAAGGATGGAAGGCTGAGTCAACCTTGAACTGCTCAGAATCAAACTCCTGGAATGAGTAGTGAGTTAGCCCTTCAGTATTGCCTACCAACTACTGTGCCATCACAGCTCTTAAAGAAATTTATATGGCCATCCAACTCATTCATGCTTAACCAAGCAGCCTATAGAACTAAAACCTCAATATAATACCCAGCAATCCCCCCACCCCTCTGATGGCAATATTGAAACAACCTGCTGGAGAGAGATTGGCTGAGCCAAGGAAGGAGTCACACTAGGAATTACTTTGAAATCCCTATGCAGACAGAAACGCCCCTCCCAAATGCCATTGAACCTTATCTAGTCTTACTCAGGTACAAAGTGTCAGCCTGAGAAGATTCTTGTGTTTCGCAATAAAGCAGCTAGGATCTGGTTGTTCACATCTGACAAAACCATCTGATGGGCTCCCTATCAATATTTATTGTCTCTTTGGAATGGTGTGTAAATGTGGTTTATCTCTATGTGTCTATTGATGGCTGATTTGGCAGAATCCCAAGTTTTCTGGATTTCCCTTGGATTTTTGGTTTTGGCTTGGTCTAGAACAGAGGTCCCCAACTGCCAGTCCATGGCCCACTATTAGGCTATGGCCCATTGGGAAGTGGGTCAAAGAAGCAGTGGGGAAGCCAGTGAAGCTGCATTTGTGCAAGCAGCATGCACAAACACATATGAAACCATCCCAGCTCCCTCTCCGCCATCACTGCTGTCAGTCTGCAAAGCCAGAAAAGTTGGGGACCACTAGTCTAGGATATACATAGATTCCCATTTGAAACTGTGGTTGAGTCTGTCCATGTGTTATAAGATTAAGGAGTTTTCATTGTGTCTTTTGAACATTGAATAAGTGTTAAGAAACACTTTTGCCTAAAATGCCTAATTGGCTATTGCCTAATATCTGCTACAGTGGTGGGTTTCAAAAATTTTTATTACCAATTCTGTGGGTGTGGCTTGGTGGGTGTGGCATGGCTTGGTGGGCATGGCTTGGTGGGCATAGCGGGGGGAATGTAAAATCTCCATTCCCTCCCCAATCCAGGGGAAGGTTTCTGCAAAATTCCCATTTCCTCCCGACCAGCTTGGACTCGGGAGGCAGAGAATAGATGGGGGCAGGGCCAGTCAGAGGTGGTTTTTACTGGTTCTCCGAACTACTCAAAATTTCTGTTACCGGTTCTCCAGAGCTGGTCATAACATGCTGAAACCCACCTCTGATCTGCCAACTCTGAATGTGATGGAGCAGGAGGAGACGACTAGAAAATGTACTTAGGAAAAACAATGGATAGAGTACAGAATACATGTGTGGGTATAGTCTGTCTGTCTGTCTGTCTGTCTGTCTGTCTGTCTGTCTGTCTGTCTCCACCAATTCACCTATCTTTATTTTATGCTACATATTTGGTCCATGAGGTCACAAAGAGTAGACATGACAGTGACTGAACAACAACATATTTGGTAAATGTCTAACTGGCCACTTTAATTAAATTCTGTGTGACAATGCTATTTAAGATCTTTCCAAACCTGATTTTAAGATAGAAGAGAAAGGTTAGAAATAATATCACATTTTTATGGAATTCATTTATTACCTTTATGTTTCATTTAATTCATGGGAGCCCACAATCCATCTGGTGAAGGTTCCCCCCCCCCGACTTTGAATTATAACATAGCTTTATTGGGATTGCAATTATTTCAATTATTCTACCTAACCCAGGAGAATAAAATTTGGATTTCATAGGAAACTGGTTTCATGTATGTTTGGACTAGAGTATGTAAGACTCTCTGACAAATACATTGATTATAAATGAGGCGCCTTGGAATATATCATATTTGTTTTAAATCAGGAATTTGAAAAATTATATTGACAGTATGTGTTCCATAATGTTAATCTCATATTTGTTATAAGTGCATTTGATGTAAATGCATATTAAACCTTTTATGAGTGTTCTTTTAGAGCACTAACTAATCTGTCAATGTAGTATCATATGCAGGGCTGCCAACTCAGATCTTATACAGACTTTATGAACTGGGACAGCATTTTCTACATTAATATGGGTATATTGGGATCACAATTCTCAGAATCCCCCTTGCCCAACTCTGCCCTGTCTCTTTTAATTTGGGGGCTTCAATGTTCCAAATCCAAAACATATGGGAACATTTTTAAATAAGTAATAGTGAATCCCTAGACAAGAACATTAACAAATTTGAATTAAAAACCCCCCACCAAAACACATAATATTCCCCCTAGTTGAACACTGACAAATCTATTACAACAATAAAAATATTCTGTGTTTCAAGTTTTAGTTCTTTTTAATTCACATTTTTAAATGTTCTCCTCTAGTTTTATTTTGTCTTTGTTGATTTTGTATTTTAATATTTTGAATAAAATGAAAAATAAAAATAAAAAAATAACAGTGAATCCCTAGGTCAAGGTTTGATCTGGCTTGAGAGTTTCACTGATATCTTCCTTCCCTAAATCTCTTAGGTCTTTCTAAGTATGTCCTTTTTCAAGTTCTGAATCTGAACTGTTCTTAGAAGAAAATAAAGTTAGCATGGAACAATAACCAGGGGCTCACATTAGCCATCTCTTTCCATTCTCTGTGGTTTCTTTTCCAACTCTAATTGAGAGTTAACATTTAGCTTGTAAAAGCCAGCTGAAGGAAATGGCTCTTTCTAATCATGTTTGCTAGCTCTGTTTTTCCAGCTATCATGTTGTTATTTCAAATGCTTTTTCTATTGACATTACAATCAGCAAAGTAGCATACAAAAGGATAAATGGTTCAGGGGTATTGAAATTGTCATTTCATATCACCATGAAGGGTTCCTCTTAAGTCACAGCAGCTGCAGTTTAAAACAAACAGAAAACCAAATATTTGGATGCAGGGAAGAGAACAAAAATGAATGGAAAATAATATGGAAGCAATTTTAGTGCCCCGATGTAAAACCACTGTGGGCTCTCATCTTGAATGCTTACTGATGTCAACAAAACTCAAAAAGTCTTTTCAGGCAGAGGTTCAGTGGCATCTCTTCAGGATTAAGTAAAAAGAAAAGTCTTAAGAGAAAAAGCCAAGAACACTGGGGTTTAGGAGAAACAAATCAAGAAACATTTTTTTACTTAAGTTCACTGTGAATACGCAGCATCCTGAACTATCCATTTCTTTTTCACACAAGTATAAGTCCTTCACAGTGATGGGTTTCAATTTTTTTAAAAACCAGTTCTGTGGGTATGGCTTGGTGGGTGTGGCTTGGTGGGCGTGGCAGGGGAAGGATACTGTAAAATCTCCATTCCCACCCACTCCAGGGGAAGGTTACTTCAAAATCCCCATTCCCTCCTGATCAACTGGGACTCGGGAGGCAGAGAATAGATGGGGGCGGGGCCAGTCAGTGGTGGTATTTACTGGTTCTCTGAACTACTCAAAATTTCTGCTACTGGTTCTCCAGAACTGGTCAGTACCTGCTGAAACCCACTTCTGGTCCTTCCCCGGAAAATTAAATTTGGTGAATGAATGGCAGTAATCAGGATCGTTCCATCAGAATAGAAGCAACTTCTGTGTTGAGAAGATCTTCATTTTTATAATGATGTGTGCATTGGGTTCTATATTAGTTGTAGCAAGTTGTAGTTGTAGCCTCTCATAAAAACTAATATATAATCCATTGTACAAGGAAGATATATGAAATCTTGCATCATCAATATGTGGTTGAGGCAGTGTTGGGATTCAAATAATTTAACAATTGGTTCTCTGCCCTAATGACCAGATGGGTGGGCATGGCCATGGTGGGCATGACCAGGGGGTGTGACAGGCAGCACTCGGCCTCCTGCACCCCCCAGGAGTGAAAATAGGCCATGCCCCCCCCCCCAATGCCCTGATTTGGGCCTAGGAGGCTTCCTTGAAGCCTCCTCGGGCAAAAATGAGACATGGGGGGAACTCCTGGAAGGGGCAGGGCACGAAGGGATGGGGCAGCCAGCAATTTAATTACCAGTTCACCCAAACTGGCCTGAACCGGCTGAATCCCACCACTAGGTTGAGGACATGATTCTATTCTAATGAATGTACTTATATTTGTAATCATGTTTGTTATCCCTTATATGTTATATCTTCTGGTCCCCGGAACCTTCTGGCTGATCAGTCATTCTCTTTGTTGGCCTATTCAAAACAGTTGTAGATCACCATTTCTGTTGCTTCATGATGGATCTAATTTCTGAGCAAGGTTCTGAAGGGTGCTATCCTTGCGGGGCACCCATTTGAAACTGTTTTGTAAAGCAAATGTAGGCATAGAGTTCAGAAGTATTTCATGAGAAAAGTCTTGCACTCTTCTGTACACAATAGAATTCCTTATGCTACTAGGCTCGAAATTCTCGGTTTGGATAACTTAGAACTGCATCACTTGTGGTCAGACCTAGATATTGCATACAAAATTATACGTAGTAATGTTTTACCTGCAAATGACTTTTTCCTGTTTTAATCGCAATAATACGCGCATGAACAACCGCTTTAAACTTAATGTAAATCATTTTAAACTTGACTGCAAAAAATATGATTTCTGTAATAGAGTTGCCAAAGTCTGGAATGCCCTATCTGATCCAGTTGTCTCAGCTACAAATTTTCACAGTTTCAGTCACAAATTGACTTCCGTGGACCTTACTTCTTACTTAAGTAACTTCATACTGTAACTTTGTTGCTTGTATCTTTACGATTTATATTGATATTGTTTCCTGATTGCTTATTTGTACCCTATGACTATCATTAAGTGTTGTACCTTATGATTCTTGACAAATGTATCTTTTCTTTTATGTACACTGAGAGCATATGCACCAAGACAAATTCCTTGTGTGTCTGATCACACTTGGCCAATAAAGAATTCTATTCTATTCTATTCTATTCTATTCTATTCTATTCTATTCTATTCTATTCTATTCTATTCTATTCTATTCTATTCTATTCTATTCTATTCTATTCTATTCTATTGTCAGTAGAGGGAGGACATGCATAAGTGCACTAACATGCCTATCGTCCCTGTCATTGTATTTTTTTCTTTTATTATTGTTCTCGTTTTGTTTGACAAATTTCAATAAACAAACAAACAAACAAACAAACAAATGTACATGTAGCCTACCAGAATGATCAGATGAGGCATCAGAGTTATGTAATGTCAAGCAACTTTGCTATTTGCTTTGGTTACTGAAGGTGCTTCAAAGAGTGCTTTGCACAAATGTTTGTCATAGCAAAGTACCCTTCAAAGTTTTGTTACAGCCTGATCATATTTTATTACTGTTTTATTGCTATAGTAATTGAATATTTTAGTTTTTTGTATAATCAAGGCCACTCTCAGAAACTGCTGTTACAGGGCAGCTTTTTAATTAAAAGGAAGTATGCTACAGAAGGAGGGAGAGAGAGGATGAACAAGGCAACTGCAGAATTTGAAATCAGAAAACATTTTTTTTTTTTTTTGCTGGAGTTGATGAATAAGGCTGATAAAAGAATGCATGCAGACCATTAACTAAATCAGAATTGTAAAAAATTATGACAGGAAACTGAAGGAAGTAGAGCTGTTGTTTGTTTGTATATGTAATGACAATGTACTCAGATATGGTTCCTGATAGTATCTACAACATTTGACTTTACTAAAGTAAAATGGTCTTTATTTATTGTATAATAATTGACTATTGCCACAATCAATTCTGAGCAGTTTACTTAAAGATTTTTTCATATATGCAAACACACATACACACACACACAGAGAGAGAGAGAGAGAGAGAGAGAGAGAGAGAGAGAGAGAGAGAGAGAGAGAGAGAGAGAGAGAGAGAGAGAGAGAGATTGGAATATCTGAGGGCTAAGAGAGTTGATACATAAGTTTGGTCTTATTGAAATGCATGAGAACTACACAACCATCCTGGACCATTTGATAATGGAGGAACGTCTGAGTGAATTTTAATCATAATGCTTAGTTGAGACTTTTCCATATGAATGTTCTCTAGAGAAGGTGGGATTATTGCATGGCAATAATAAAGAAATACCAACATTTAGAATGTGCCTAGTAAAAAGTTTCCATATACTGACTGATTTACAGTAGCTTCCCTGAGCTTTTATCTTTGGACTTTAGCTTGTGTCCCCTCTACAGTACCACCATTTTCATGCCACCAAACCCTCAGAAAGACTTGCAAGTCATCTGAGTTTCTTCTCATGTCTTTAACATATTGAAAGAAAGAAAAAAGAACAAAGACTGTGACACAATAAGAGCCAAGACCATTCCAAGTCTACCACAAAATGGGAGAGGGAAGCAATCATTCCCACCACTCAAAATAAGGGCATTTACAAATTTGCCAATACCCACTTACTTTCCCTGCTTCATAAAGAGGTGGAGCTGTGAAGCCAACAGATCACCATTCCACTTGAAGGACCTTCTAAAACGGACAAAAGTGAGAATTTAGCATGAATCATCATTTCACTGCCATGGATTACTATACTTAAAAGTGCCAAGGAATTGTATAATTTCAAATCAATGAGTGAGGGGAATGGGTAGATTGGTTTCATTGTGATTTCCATTCTCTGCACCATGTTGTAAATGAACAATGTTGACATTATCGATCACAGCAATTTGTTCAAAGAAGGATTCATACTAATATATAGTCTTCATGTGGATGTGCTGATCCATCTTTGCTCCCTTCTGATGATTCCTTTGATTATTAAAGATACTATCTCTCCAGATTTATCATGCGGAATCTATTATGTTAGTTAGACAGATCAGTTTTCTTAATCTTCCAATTCATGACTCAGATCTAAAGATGTACAAAACACATTCTTGAACAGGTCAGAATAGCAATAGCAATAGCACTTAGACTTATATACCGCTTCACAGTGCTTTACAGTCCACTCTAAGCAGTTTTACAAAGTCAGCATATTGCCTCCAACAATTTGGCTACTCATTTTACCCACTGGGAAGGATGGATGAGTCAACCTTGAGCCTGGTGAGATTCGATCTGCCAAATTGCAGGCAGTCAGCAGAAGTAGCCTGCAATACTGCACTCTAACCACTGCGCCATCATGGCTCTTCAGGTAGTCCTTGACTTAACAACAGTTTGTTTAGTGACTGTTCAAAGTTACAACAGCACTGAAAGAGTAACTTATGGCTGTTTTCACCCTTAGAATCCCCATGGTCACATGATCATATTTATGACAGTTGCAGTGTCCTTGTGGTCATGTAATAACCTTTTGCTACTTTCTGTCAAGCAAATTCAATGGGGAAGACAAATTTACTTAATAATTTTAAAAATGGGACAAAACTCACCTAACAAATGTCTTAGCAACAGAAATCTTGGGCTCAATTGTGGCTATAAGTCAAGGACGACCTATAGAAAATGTCAAGGTCGCTTCCAACAATTACAGTTTATGATTCATATAAGCATATCCATTTGGACAATATAATATGTGTTGTAAAAAGAACATACATTCAAAATATTACTTAAAATGATTTATACAGATTTTTTCCCACATAAAATTATTTTTAAGGCAGAAAGTGAACAAAAATGGATTTTTGAATGAATACATATACACATTGGCCATTGAGAAAACAAAGGTCATATTGTCAATATCTTTTTATTATTGCTTTCCTCTTTTTGAGCTTTTAGAATTTCTGCTTTATCCTTCAATTTACTATTATAAAAACATGATAAAACTAGGCATGAAATTTTAGCACATCATAAAATGCTTATGGTGCCCAATTGCTTTATCTATTGTCTTCCTATTTTATGTATTCTTTTGTCATTTATTCATACCCCTTGATAAATATTCCTGGGAACTTTACTTATCAGTATTGGGTATCTGAACCATTAAACTTGATTTTTGTTGTTGCATTTGGTTCAGTTATTTTTCATCCTTAAAAGTCCATGTATCCATATTTTTTTTCTTGGAATGAAGTAGCTCTTTTGTAGAGGGGCTATTCTATTTATTCAGCAGCACTCTGCCAATTATCTTGGCAATAGTCTTAAGTTCCATAAGTTATGCATTTAATGCACTACTTTGTTCATCGAGTTTCTATTGCAGTTGACTGATGGATGTTCTGACTGTGCTGTTAAAAATCTGCAGTGCAGAACTATAAGATATTAATTGGACTTTCAAAAAAGATATCTTGAAACAGGATTACCCATACTGATGCATTTCTTTAAAGCAGTGTTTCTCAACCTTAGACATTTTAAGCTATATAGGTTTCAGCTATCTAAACTCATTCTGGGAATTGAAATCCACACATAAAGTACTGTGTTTTCCCAAAAATAAGACCCTGTCTTATATTTTTTTTTGAACCCTGAAATAAGTGCTTGGCCTTATTGCCATGTGCTCAAAAGCCCAATTAGGCTTATTATCAGGGGATGTCTTATTTTGGGAGAAACACAGTAGTCAAAGTTGAGAAACACTGGTCTAATTTATTGGGATGTCTATTGCCTGACATGATTAAAGTTGAGTTAAACTTGAGCACTGGTGGCACAGTGGTTAGAATGCAAAATTGAAGGCAAACTCTGTCCACAGCCTGAGGTTTGATTCTGACTGGCTCAAGGTTGACTCAGCCTTACAGTAGATCCTTCTGACATCAATGAAATGAGGACCCAGATTGTTGAGGGCAATATGCTGTCATTGTAAACTGCCCAGACAGTGCTGTTAATAGCACATGCTATTAAGCATGTGATAACATAATTTAAAATAATCTAGGAGCAGATGAGCTAAGATTGTGATTGAATACCTTCTCCCCTTAAAAGGGAAAGTTTCACTGTGAAGATTCTGTTTCTATATTGCTCTTTTTAATGTGGACTGTATTTTATATCCCTTGAGAAGTCCATAATGCAGGGAAAGATAAAAGAGAAGACAAGGGGATATGGCTTGCAGCAAGGTGGATGGAATCAATTCCAATGGATTCACTGTTGATCAGGTTAGAGACTGATCATCCTGGAGAAGGCCTATTTATATGACCACTAGGAGCCTACACTGACTTGATTGCATGTTATTAATCAGCTATATTTTTCCACTCACTTTCAAGGCAGGTAAAATTGTAAACAATTATACTAGGTATTTCCATTGAAAATGTGGACTGTGTAAAAATCAAATGCAGAATCCCTAGTATTGAAAGATTCTATGCAATGAGTTAGTCTAGTTTTGATCTGAGATGAATTTCTGGGAAATCCAAGGAGCCTGAACTTCTTCAGTCTCTTGATATATAATCTTATGGGATCATAACACTATGGATTTGTTTGATGATTGGATGCCTTTTGATGAGCACCCATTGAGGATGATATTAATGTATTCTGACTGGCCTGCCTGATCAGTTTCATCAGTTTCCTTGATCAATACAGGACATTCTTTAATTAAAGAAAACTGGATTCTCTCAATCCTGCAAGATCTTGCCCACCACAGAATATATCTATTGGAGTATATATATATCTCCCTTCTGGGTCATTCTAAATAAGTCTCAGTGCTGATCTCCGTCAGCCAAGAAAACCTTCCCTAGAAGTATTCTAATATATAGGTCCATTGTTCCTACAGATTGGTAAACTCACTTTGAACCTTCAAGGCTTGGCGTATGGGGGACAAATAAGCTGGTACTCTGCATAATGACTTGTCTCCTGGGGAAGAGAAGGACACTTTTCTCTTTTTCCTAGTTGGATGAAAAAGAATCAGTCCATGAAAGTTTATTTCACTCCAGTTGGTCTTTGCCCGAACTACTATACAAAGAGGAAGATTGCAAAGGAGGCAAGGAATAGTTCCTCAAAAAGCAAAAACACCCAATTCAATCTCTGATGCTTTTATACTATAGGTAGTATATTTCCTATAGGTAGTCCTCAACTTAGGGTCACAACTGAGCCCAAGATTTCTGTTGCTAAGACATTTGTTAAGTGAGTTTTGTCCCATTTTATTACCTTTCTTGCCATAGTTGTTAAGTGAATCACTGCAATTTTTTTAGAATAGAATAGAATAGAATAGAATAGAATAGAATAGAATAGAATAGAATAGAATAGAATAGAATAGAATAGAATAGAATAGAATAGAATAGAATAGAATAATTTATTGGCAAAGTGTGATTGGACACACAAAGAATTTGTCTTTGATGCATACGCTCTCAGTGTACATGAAGAAAAAATAAAATATATTCATCAAGAATCATAAGATACAACACTTATTGATAGTCATAGGCTACCAATAAGCAATCAAATCATATTAGGAAACAAACAGAAAAACATAAATCATAAAAATACAAGCAACGTGGTTATAGTCATGAGTGGGAAGAGATAGGTAATTGGAAGGGTGAGAAAAATAATAGTAATATGATCTTAGTAAATAGTTTGACAGTGTTGTGGGAATTATTTGTTTAGCAGAGTGATGGCATTCGGGAAAAAACTGTCCTTGTGTCTAGTTGTTCTGGTGTGTAGTGCCCTATAGCATCTTTTTGAGGGTAGAAGTTGAAACAATTTATGTCCAGGTTGTGAGGCAGTTGTTAAGTTAGTAACACAATTATTAAGTGTCTTTCCTATTGACTTTGCTTGACAGAAGAATAGACAGGTGGCAAAGCTGTTTGTCTGGAAGTACCATATAATCACTGTGATAGGGGAGATCAGAATTCAGAACTTGTTACTGTGGTGAAACTTACCCACTGGGTTTATATTGTACACTTAACCTGTGCAAAACATTGTTTAACCTTCCCTTCTTTCTTTCTTTCCTTCCCTTTCCTGTTCCTTTTCCTTAACATAGCATCCAACCAATTTGGTCAGTTTGTGATTCAACATATTGCCTGCGCCTAGAAAATGGGTTAATTCAATAATAATGTTAAGCATTTCATACACATTAATCCTTTGGCTTCCCTTGGGAAAGACACAGTCTTGCAGTTTTAAAGCATCCTTGAAGGGAAACCTTGGCTGATGTCATTCTGAGCTCTTTGGAAAGTGAGGGAAAAAAACCCCTGGCAACACTGAATAATTCATTGTGCTGAACCCAACACACATATTATGCCTTTGATGGCTGTCCCATCTGTGCCTGAATCTCAGGTCAAACTCCACAGACATTTTTTTTCTTATCACCCTAAATGCAGTGGCTGCAATTCTATAATCTATTTAATTGAGTTACTGAAAAACCTAGCAGGCCCCCATGTTCACGCTGAGCATTTAATATCTAGCATTCACAAAACATGTCAAGATTGCTTCATTCTAACTTTATTGGATTTGGTGACTCCCTAACATTTGTCTTTACTTTAGGTTAAGAGTCATGTAAGTGAAACCAAGAAATGGGTTAACCCAGTAACAAATGGAGTGCTTTGGATGAACCTGGTTATATAAATAATTGTAAAAAGTAAGCGGTGGCTCAGTGGCTAAGATGATGAGCTTGTCGATTGAAAGGTTGGCAGTTCAGCGGTTCATATCCCTAGTGCCGTGTAACAGGGTGAGCTCCTGTTACTTGTCCCAGCTTTTGCCAACCTAGCAGTTTTAATTTAAATTTAATTTAATATTTAAATTTATATACCGCCCTTCTCCCAAAGGACTCAGGGTGATGAACAACCATAGATAAAAAACATAGAATACAAAATTTAAAAACAATTAAAATATATATTAAGCAATTTGGCCTGACAGTTAAAATCCCCCATTTAAAATTCAAATTAAAATTACACCATTGGAGAGTTAGGCCGGCTTGATGAAATAAAAAAGTTTTGAGGGCCCGATGGAAAGTACGTAGATCCGGAATCGTCCGTATCTCCGGGGGGAGCTCATTCCAGAGGGCAGGTGCTCCCATAGAGAAAGCTCTCCCCCTGGGGGCTGCCAGTCGACATTGTTTGGCCGATGGCACCCAGAGGAGCCCCTCTCTGTGGGAGCATACTGGCTGGTGGGAGGCTCTCGGTGGCAGAAGGCGGTCTCGTAAGTATCCAGGTCCTAAGCCATGGAGTGCTCTAAAGGTGGTCACCAACACCTTGAATTGCACCCGGAGAACCACCAGGAGCCAGTGCAGCTCATGCAGGAGAGGTGTTACATGGAAGCGCCATGACGCTCCCATAATCACCTGTGTGGCCACATTCTGGACCAGTTGAAACCTCCGGGTGCTCTTCAAGGGGAGCCCCATGTAGAGAGCATTACAGTAGTCCAGGCAGGAAGTGACGAGAGCATGAGTGACTGTGCGCAAGGAGTCCCGATTCAGAAAGGGACGCAACTGATGAATCAGGTGAACCTGATAGAAAGCCCTCCTGGCCACGGCCATCATATGTTCTTCTAAAGACAGCCGTGTACCCAGGAGGGCACCCAAGTTGTGAGCCCTCTCCGTGGAGGCCAGTGACTCACCCCCAATAGTCAGAGATGGCACCAACTGACTATATCGGGACGCCGGGAGCCACAGCCACTCGGTTTTAGATGGGTTGACCTTGAGCCTGTTTCTCCCCATCCAGATTCATATGGCCTCCAGACACCAGGACATCATGTCAAAGGCATCATTGGGGTGGTCCGGGGTGGAGATGTACATCTGAGTGTCATCAGTGTACTGATGGCACTTCATCCCGAAACCATGGATGATCTCACCCAGTGGCTTCACATAAATGTTGAACAGAAGGGGCGAGAGGACCGACCCCTGCAGCACCCCAAATACAAGGCGCCTCGGGGTCGACCTCTGGCCCCCTGTCAACACAAACTGCGACAATCAGAGAGGAAGGGGAGAACCACCATAGCACAGTGCCCCCCACCCCTAACCCCTCCAACCGGCGCAGCATGATACCATGGTCGATGGTATCAAAAGCCGCTGAGACACGGTCCAAAGCTCCAGCGGCCACCCTATCCCAGGCGGCCATCAGGTCTTCAGCCGGGTCGTGAGTCAGAGCCTCAGGCAATGGCCCAAGCTCCGTCCGGAACCTATTAGGATCCATCAGGCACCTGGGGCAGAACCACCTGGTCGGTTCTGCCTCCCTGCAGTGGGGTGTAGCGGTTTGAAGGTCAAGTTGAAGGAGCGAATGATCTGATCATGACAAGGGTTTAATCACTATATCCCCTATATCTAGACCATTCAGCCACTGGCCAGAGATGAAAACCAAGTCCAGAGTGTGTCCCCCCATGTGAATAGGGCCATGAACTAACTGGGTCAGGTCCATGGCCGTCATGGAAGCCATGAACTCCCGAGCCGCCTCAGACGTTTCACCGATGGATGGCAGTTTGAAAGCACATAAAAAAAATGCAAGTAGAAAAATAGGGACCACCTTTGGTGGGAAGGTAACAGTGTTCTATGCACCTTTGGTGTTTAGTCATGCCAGCCATATGACCACGGAGACGTCTTTGGACAGCGCTGGCTCTTCGGCTTTGTAATGTAGATGAGCACCACCCCCTAGAGTTGAGAGGGGAACCCAACTCTATGTGCGAGGGGAACCTTTACCTTTACCTTTACTTAAGGAAGATAAGCTTAGTATTATATGCAGGAACCATAATCTATGAAAAAAAGCATAAAGCATTTTTTCAAACCCAGGGCAACAAGATAATGTTTAACAGCAGCTCAGGCAGACACTTCCCTAACTCATTAAACAAGGAGGAGGAAGAGGAGGAGGAGGAGGAGATTCAGTACAATCAGACTTCTAAGATTATGTTATAATAACCAATCTCAATAACAGTCATTTTAATCTCCCCTTAGGGTTGGTTTTCTCATCTTGTCCATCTAGTGAGATTGACAGGAACTTCAGGCTAGGTTCATTGCCACAATTAACCTAAAAATACCCAGCATTAATCACACGGTCACCTTCCTCTATGTGGTCACATTATTCAAGTCTGGGACAAGAAGTTTAATATCAGAATAAGTGTCTGCAATAGAGTGTGTAGCTATCAGCTCTGCAAGATAGTCCAGACAAGAAACACACCCAGGAATACTGGTTCTATCTTTCATTTAAGGTTAAATTAACAGAAACTTGCAAGTTTGAAAGTACATCTATACCCCTTCATTTTAATGTCCCAAGAAACTAAGGGGGGTTCTGGAACATTTGCCATGCCTCCATTCCTTCTGCAGGCTCAGCTGTCTCTTATCTGCCCATTGACTAATTTATGGCTCTTCCTCCTGTCTCCTAAAATATTCCCATGTACCATTATAACAGCCCAGCAGAATGCAACTGCTATACCATTTCTCTTGATGTTTTTTTTTTCTTACCCTCTACATGGAACTGGATTTGGCTGAAACGAAGGCTTCTTACAACCTAACCATGATGGCTCCACCTGATCAGCCTCCACAGTTTTCTCATTATTTTGTTCTTTTTTTTCTAAAGTTGGCAATAACAGCAGGATAGCCTTTATAACAAAAGAAAATATGGCTGTTTTCAATTAAAACCAGGATTGCTTCAAGTTTCTTCAATTGTCTATTGCAATATTTACTGCATCCCTGGACTGGCTGTTTCCTTGGGAGCATCAAAAATTTAATCAGCTATGTTGCAGGAATGCAGCCAGCATTTCTTAATAAAGTCAACTTGCACCCTGAGCTGCCAATCATCAAGATGAAGCTACTAAGGGATTAAATAATCAAGCCATGAGCAGCATTCAGAACTGGCTGATTACAGATATTCCTTAAGTTATGACTATAATGCAACCTGGTCCATTAAGGCTGTAAGTAGTGACTGTAATAGTTCACTTACATGACCAATCTGATTTTACATCCTCTTTTGCAGCAGTCATTAAGTGAATGCCATGGTCATAAGGTGACCAACGTGGTTGTTTATTGAACCAGGGGTGAAATGCTCCTGGTTCGGACTGGCTCGGGTGAGTAGGTAGCGATGGTGGCGGACAGTTCAGAGAACTGGTAGCAAAAATCCCTGCCCCTGCCCCCCATGCCCAGCTGAGTCGCGCGATCATCAGAGCCTTTTTTTTCTTTTAAATGGCTCTGACCAGCCAAGCTCTGACGATCCCAGCTGAGTTGCCTGCTAATCAGGCAACTCAGCTTGGATCGCCGGAGCCATGTAAAAGAAAAAAACTGTTTTTCTTTTAAATGGCTCTGACGGTAGCAAAAATCCCTCCCCCTCCCCCCCTCAGCTTGCTTACCTTAGTTGCTGGTCGCAACACCTTGCTGTAATCCCTGCAATCCATTGCATCAGCAAGCAATTGAATCTCCCTACCTGCAATCAAGCAGGCAGGGAGTTGTGGACTTCAACTTCCAGTATTCCTCAGCCAACAAAGCAAAGCTGGCTGAGGAATTCTGGGAGTTGAAGTCTACAAGTCTACAAGTCTTAAAGTTGCCAAGATTGGAGACCCCTGTTCTGTTGGGTAAGTTTTTTCCCCCCTTTGGGAGCTTTAAAAAAATAGTTAATTGGGTTTTTTTTTAAGTTGTTCTTTTTTTTAGACCTAGCCATTTAAAGTTTAGGAAGTTTTAAATTTAGCTGCTTTTATATAAAAATAAAAATAAATAAAAATAAAATAATATTTGTGCAGCTTTCTGAGATTTAGTGTGTTTCTGTAGTGTTTCACTCTACACAAACACACAAAATCTCACAAAGCTGTATGTGGAATTTTGTGTGTGTAAAGTGTGAAAGTTGGTTTTTTGGGCTTTTTGTGGCTGTGTGAGGTTCCTGCTTGTTGCAGGGGCCATTTTGGGTCTAGCACAGCTGCTTTTACATTGTGGGTGAGCCAGTTGTGTTGTGTTGTGTTTTGTAGGTTAAAAAAGGGCAAAGAAGTGACATTGACTTGGCGAAGCCCACCTGACCAACAAGCCACACCCTCCCAGTCACCTTACCACCAAGCCCCACCCACTAATTAAGCCACACCCACAGAACGGGTAGCAAAAAATTTTAGATTTCACCCTTGAATTGAACCAATAGTTTTGCTGAAAATTGGAGGTAAAAGCCAGTTTAGAATCATTAAAAAATGATGTGACTCCAGGATGCTACAAGTGGCCATATATGTGGTCTGGTTATAAGTGCCAAGTGTGTGGTTATGTGGCCAGGGGCGGGGGTCTCAGTTGTTGGAACTTTAAATTTGAGTTCAGGGAGGTTTGTTGTAACCTTAATTGATCACAAAGCAACAGGTCATAAGTCGAGGACTGCCTGCATAATTATTAATAAAGTATTAACAGAGTAACAGAGCTGGAAAGGACCTTGGAGGTCTTCTAGCCCAAACTCATAATCAGGCAGGAAACCCTATGCTATTTCAAAAAAGGGTTGTCCAATCTCTTCTTGAAAACCTCCAGTGTTGGGGGCATTCATAACTACTGGAGGCAAGTTGTTCCACTGATTAATTGTTCTAACTGTCAGGAAATTTCTCCTTAGTTCTAGGTTGCTTCTCTCCTTAATTAGTTTCCACCCATTGCTTCTTGTCCTGCCCTCAGGTGCTTTGGGGAATAGGTTGACCCCCTCTTCTTTGTGGCAGCCCCTGAGAGATTGGAACACTGCTTATCATGTCGTTGCTACCATGCCAATTAAATATGAGTTGTTCACTTCCTGACTTTAATTCCTTTCTCATGCTCCATGGATCCATTATCCATCCATGACAATCAAATCTGCAGTTTTCATCTTTTGAAAGCCTATTGCAATTAGGAAAACAGTATTTCAAAAGATGAGCAAGTCTTGACAGCATCCAAGTGCAGAGTAAAAGTGAGGAAAATATTGATAATCTTTCAGGCCTATCCAATGAAAACATGTGAAGAAAATCAAACGTTATTGCCATTTAATCAGAACCCTGTAGCCCAGCTCATCTACCAAAAGGTCAAACTAAGGGGAATGCATGTTTAATTGCTGTGATAAGGTTCCTTCTTTTTCCTCTTTAAGGGATGTATTGTATGAATTATATTTACTTTTCATCAACTATTCAAATTGAACAATCTTTTGATCTTCAAGCATAATGTAAGACCACAGAAAGTTGAGCCAAATCATTGCTCCATCTAGCTATGCTGTATTAATCTACTTGACAAAAATAAATCCATCTATAGTGCTTTCTAGTTAGAGTATTATTTCCATTGATAGGCATCCCAGTCCTGACCCCATTGAATTGGTGCAACCTGGAGAGTCAATCTTCTGCCTGATCATTCCTTCCCACCAATCAGTAACTCATTACTTCATGTTTTGACAAGATATGATCTGATTGCATTCAAACTTGCACATACATGCACAAAATCCATCAAGGCCTCAGATTATTTAATAGGACCTCCTTAAGAGAATCAATGGCACAAAAGTTTCCTATGCTGTGTGTTGAATATATATATAAAGATTGGGAAAAAATTGAGCTTTTGTGAATTCTCTCTCTCTCTCTCTCTCTCTCTCTCTCTCTGTGTGTGTGTCTCTCTCTCTGTGTGTTTGTTTGTTTCTGGTGTTTTTTGGTGTTGCTTGGCTGTTTATCATAGCATAGTTTTCTAAAAAAGACTGTGGAAGGAAATATCCATCTGGTTCAGTTCCAAGCCAGGAGAAAGACACTGGAAACAGGGAGGCTGATTGGAAAGATGGTTTAATGGTGAAACAAAACCACCAAGCACATGGTTCTGGGCAGCTGACCACGTGGAATTGAGATTGGGATTTTTTATACCTTCTCTTGGCCTTTGAACTGTTCCTGTGCAAGAACATTTATTCTATTGGCTGTTGTCAGATTCCTATGGGGTCATGTTTGTCTGAGCTCCCAGGCTTGGGTGAAGTTTGCTGGGTGATGCAAAGTCCTTAGGAAATTGTACAATGCAGTGAGCTCTGTGTCTTCTGCTAAATGATCCTATTACGTCTTGAAGGGCCATGTCTTAATCCCATCACCCCGAAACTGGAGGTCTTTTGACTTGTAGATAGGCTGGCTCAGTCTTTCTTAATGGGCACCAAATATCTGCTGGGGGCAAGGAACTGCTTTCTGTCTTTAAAAGATGTTTCTTCTTTTATCATCCAGGGAAATAAAATATTCTGGCTTTTTTAATATTTCTCAAAATATTTCATTCTTTTAGGAGGGGTTGCTAACTTGTACAAGACTTTTCCATCTAAGTAGAGGAAGATATAATGTGCATGATCCATAACTCAGGTAGGATTAGCATAATCTGCTAATAAGTATCCAGATGTGCATTGGATGCCAGCAAAAGGGTATGGAAAACTTTTTGCTGCCATGTTTTAATCATCTGATTATTTTTTATAAGTGAAGGCAAATATATGTGTCCCAGGATAATGTTGCAAGATCCAATCTGGATTGGTTACTGGGACCAGAGGTTTATTCTTTCAGACTCATACTGGTACTCATCCACAAGGAACTTCTCTCTACCAGAATATGTATTTTGAACTACTCTATGTGTTGTATTTATGTGGTGCCTTCCTATTGGTTGATTGGTGTGTTGATGGCTGATGGTTAACTGTTGTTTTCTTGTGCTGCCAAGTCCTCGGCTCCTAAATATGTGGCAACTAATGGTAAATCAGCACTCCTGTTGATTGACAAGGGGCCCTTTGATTGACAAGGCTTCAATCATTTCCCTGGCTATCTTTGTATCTGCACAGCCAACAATCTTAATAGCTGTGAATTTGGATGTATGTCTTTGTTCACCGCAATGTGAAGCTACCAATGAGTTTGGGTCTCCTTGCTAACTACTCACTTGTGTTCTTGCGATCTGGCAATTAGCTTCCTCCCCATCTGTCCTATACAGACACAGGGGCAATCTGTACAGGGGGTCCAGTAGATTTCATTAGAAGTATTTCCCACCTCCAAGCGATCTTTGTAATGCATGATTGTCCTTGACATTTTTCAGCCCACATATTGTAGTCCAGACAGGTCAGTTCAACCTCGGTCACATACGGAAAGAAGTTAATTGCAGAAAATTGCTCTGGTCTGAACAGCAAAGCTTAACTGAGAATTTGAGATGAAATGAGATCTTGAACTGGCTCTATTGCTGATTAAATCTCTTATGTATGTTTTTTTAAAAATGATTGTTTGACACATTTATTCTTTTTATTCTTTTCTGCTCTATGCCACTCACTTCTTGTGAGATGGACAACCATATAAATTTTATATATATAAATAAATAACTCCTTGATTTCGAGCTCAAGCAAAGCTGCAGAACATGCAAGACACAAAAACTAAAATGAAACACTGTGTGGCCTTGATGTCACACTGACTTGCAATTCTGACCCACGTCATAACTGTGGGTTGATGAAAAGCCACACAAAACGAGATGCAAAAGCCAGACAATTATGAAACATCTGTTACGAGCAGCCATAAAGAGACTGATTGAAAGGAATGCTTAGGAGAAAAATATCACCAAATATGACAATCACCAATTGACATTTTTGTTTTGTTTCTGTGTGTATTTTGTTTTGGACACAAGGAACAAAAAAGTCTCTCCTTCTATAGTAGCTGGCTGCGTTTTCATGTTAAGTCTAAGAAAGCAACTGTAAAAAGATCTGGAACTACCTCTAATAGCTGATTTTTTTCCAGATGAAGTATATGCATATATCAAGTGAAAACATGCAATGGTTGTTCTAGATTAGTATTTCTTAACCTTAACAACTTTAAGACATGTGGACTTCAGCTCCTAAATTCTCCTTGCTGCCTGGGAAATTCTTGGAGTTGAAGTGCACTCATCTTAAAATTGAGAAAATTGAGAAACACTGATCTAGATAAACTGAGCTAAATGCAGAAACCTATTTTCAGAAATGTGACTTTCAGATTAAAGATGTACAAACACAGATTCCCCCCCTCCCCGAAGCTCTGATTCAAAATTCTTCTCAAAGGAAGCTCCTAAAACCAAACTGTTTCTCCTTTTTTGAGAGCAGAATGGTCATGCATCTTTGCTTCAATTTATGCATGTAAACCTTTTTTTCCTGTTTGTTATTGCTTAAATAAGGCAGATTGCTCTCTAGTGAATAATAATAATAATAATAATAATAATAATAATAATAATAATAATAATAATAATAATAATAATATTTTTCTTTTCGACTATTGTTATGTCAGGTGTCTTGGTCCACAACACACCTGACATAACAATAGTTGAAAAGAAAAAAGTATGGTTCATTGACATTGCAATACCTAGTGATGCATGGATTGAAGATAAGCAGCAAGAAAAAATCACAAAGTACCGGGACTTACAAATTGAAGTTGAGCGACTGTGGAAAAAGAAATCGTGTGTTGTCCCGATTGTAATTGGAGCCCTTGGAGCAATACCCAAAGGGCTACCCTGCTATTTAGAAATTCTAAATTTGCCGGACTTGAACATTTTGACTCTACAAAAACCACCTTACTCGGAACAGCTTACATCCTCCGACGATACCTTAACAGTTCCTAGGTCCTTGGTTAGGACTCGAGCTGCTGAGCTATTAACCAGCCTCAAAGGCTGTGAATCTCACTAAAGATTAAATAATAATAATAATAATAATAATAATAATAATAATAATAATAATAAAATTATTATTAAATTTAATTTATTATTAAAGCAAGAAATTGCAGCTTTCTGCAATAACACCAGCAAAACTGAAAAAACTGTGCTACTTGGAACATCATACATCTTAAGAAGGTTCTTGGTTTATACCTAGGACTTTGGCAGCAACCCGTATCAACCATTAGCACCAGTCAATGGTATTTGTGATTTTTGAATGCTCAGTTGACTGAGCTTCATATTTAATGAATAAAGTATATAGTAATAATAATAACAACCTTTATTGTCATTGTACATATATACAACAAAATTGATTTAATCTTTACTGGTGCAATACATACCAAAATACAAAACAACATGAATAATATAGAAAATGGTCCTTATACAATAATTAGGGAGAAACCAGTCATATATTTCCATGTATGCATGGAGTGATTGAAGTTGTATTTAGGAGTCTGACAGCCCATGGATAAAAGCTGTTTTTAAACCTGTTTGTCTGGCTGGCTATACTTCTGTGTCTTCTGCCTGATGGTAAAAGTGAGAAAAGACACTGACCAGGATGTGAATCGTCCCTAAGTATCTTCTTTACTCTGCTGAAACAACGAGACCTGGTGATGAATCTGCTGTGCTGCATTTGCTGTGCGAAAGGCAAGATGTTGATGAAGAAAGTATCAACACACACTTTTGTTTCAGCTTGTCTGGGAAGTTCAATCATAATTTTGGAGAAGTTAGTTTCTTCAAAACCTTCACACTGTAGTTTCTGACTCTTAAAATATAGAATAGAATACAGAATAACAGAGTTGAGGGGGATCTTGGGAGTCTTCCAAGACCTTCTTGAACTTTGGGATTTTGATTCACAGTGTCTTCCTAGAATGGAAGAAGGTTCAGTTCTTGCTAATTCCATACAAAAATGAAGGAGATTTTTACATCAATCTTTATATTCAGGAAAAATGGAAGGGAGGGGGGACTCAAAATGGTTCACTACTCCCTTTTTGACATGCATCAAATAGCACCATCTTGAATTTTTAGACATACCAATGGGAAGCCTGCTTAGCCATGAAACTAACAACTCAGTTATTTATGGTAGACCAGCCTAATCCAGGATAAATATTACAAATTTGCAAACATTTATGACATCCATAGGATCTCTAAATGATACTATACCAATCACATGAACCAGACATTTCAAACAGAGTCACATATTGATTTGGCTAGCTTAAAAGATGCTATGAAAGTATGCTTGATTAAGTATGACATTAATGCCTTCTTTGAAAAACTACCAACAACTACAGTAACAGCTGTTACCACCATAAATCGGCCAGTGGCCTCTATCCTTTGGTTACTATTTTAGGGTTCATAACT
Source organism: Pantherophis guttatus (assembly GCF_059756535.1). Lineage (NCBI taxonomy): Eukaryota > Metazoa > Chordata > Lepidosauria > Squamata > Colubridae > Pantherophis > Pantherophis guttatus. The sequence goes on from NC_142066.1 coordinate 144,292,965, forward strand.
AACTCTATGGGTATTTCTTGCTTTATCGTGCTGCTACCATAATAAATATAAGCTCCAAGCTTGGACATCACATGATATTATACTGAGTATTCTATTCCAACTTAATGGTGGCATCTGCTGGAGAAAGAAATATGCTGAGCCAATCTGATTTAGGCACATGGTAATGGAGAATTTCACTACTGAGATGGTATTTTGGACAACGTTGGTGATGATTTTGTAGTTTCCTCCCTGTTGTCTTCCAGCACAAAATCATTTGATTGCTCTCAGGAAACTTGTTGTGTTCTCTGAATTTCCAGTAAAACGAGGCAAGGAAACCATTACAGATGTCTATTACTATTAAAAAACAAAAACAAAAACCCTGGATGTGACTTCTAGTGCTGTTCCTTAATGATGCAGTTCACAGTTTTGGAGAGAAGCCATGCGTCCACATTCAATCCTCATGAAACATTAACAGAGAAAAATGTGCTACAAGCGATAGAACTATGCCAGTGTCTTTAGAGACTCATGAAAAGGGCTTGTGTTCTGATTAGGAAGGAAGTCTAAAGGAAAGTTAGACAATTATAGAACTGGGTAATTCAGGGTAGATGAAAAGGTCTTATTAGGTCATTAGCCTGATACAGAATTTTCTTCTGTTCATTTGTCCTTAATTGGTCGAATTTGGAACATTCCACATAAAAAGAACTCAATATGCTCTCAGAGAATATGATTGTCCAAGCCAATAAAATAATGACCAATTAAAGTTCATGATGGTTTTATTCTACAACTTTCCTACGTAGATTGATCCTGGGACTTTCTGCGGGGGGTTTCCTCTAAGGGATTTAATGTGTCATTTATACAAAAATCTTGCATTATCAACATGCTTCCTGTGATACCAATGTTGAAAGAGAGAGAAAGAGAGAGAGAGAGAGAGAGAGAGAGAGAGGGAGGGAGGGAGGGAGGGAGGGAGAAAGGGAGGGGGGAGGATTTTTACTTGCTCACTTGAACATTGTAGCTGAAACTCTTCTTCCACTTCAGAATTAGCTAATCTGTTGACTTTATTATTTCCTCTCTTGAATACTGAATAAACCTTCCTGTTCAGCTTTCTAGCTAATGACTCCCATTGTTTTCAGCAGCAACTGTTTTCCAGAACAATCCTGTAGATGAACATTTTATTTTACTTACCCCACTTATTCATACATTTTCACGTGTGTAGTCCATGGCATATTTAAAGCACAGGGATGTATGCTGTTTGACAAGAGGAAAAATTGATGGCCATGAAATGCTATATGCAAAATTAGTCCTAATACACAGTACCATCACGTTAGAATGAATCATTTTATCGTTCCCAGAGGTTATGTGTAATTGAACTGTAAACTATTCTGTGATTATTCCAATTGGCATTCAGCAACCCCTAAACTGAGTGGTTCCACTGCTACCAAGAACATGAAGGAAAACACCCTATAATTCACATCTAAGTACCACTGAGAAATCATATGATTATGTACTGAAGCAATTTCCAATTTCAGAAACTAATTTCTGAAAAAAAAAATATCTTGCTTTTTAATCAGGCCTTTCTTTTCTCACTTCCCTACTTCCTTGTTGCCTTTCTGTCTCACAAGGTGATGGAGAAAGGCAGATGGCACAGATTCTGAGCTCTGCTTAATTTTAACCAAAATAAACTTTGGAATTGTATGGCCCTCATGATATGGCCTTAATCATGGAACATAACCTATATACACCCTGCCTCCTATTCAACCATTTGAGTCCTTCTGAAACTGTAAATTTTAATTCAGCAGCAGGAGGGAAAATGAATACATGTGGAAAGACATCATATTATGCATATTCAGTTAATTGAGTCTGATTTTAATTTAGATTTGCTGACCCCACACACTTTTATGCACCATTATGTACAATGCTCAAAGGTCAAAGGTAGCTCCTCTGCTTTGTTATGCTTAATTATAGAGTGAAGGACCTTCTTAAAATCTCCTACTCTGGAAGAAGCTAGAAAGCTATCAAACTTTGTTGGCCTCTCAATCAAAAACATCCATAAAAATCTACTTTAGGGGACACTGGGAGCCAAATCTGAGATGGCAGTGGAAATTACTCAGAACCACAGGAAGAAGAAAGTTTTATTTGGTTTATTTTGCTTGTATTCAGAAATGCTGATTTTAGGCATGCATGTCTAGTCTGTTGTTGTTGTTGTTGTTATATACACAAAAATGACAGTATACACAGCAAACGAGATGACCATGCTGGATTTCGTATCCCAAATCACTAGTCGAACACTTCCCAAGTGTTTAGGACTGCGTGATGTATCGGCGGATTATGCGAGCAGATCCCAGCAAGGTGGCCTTCTGCAGCTGACCAATGGTGATCTTGTCAGCACCAATTGTTTTTAAGTGCTTGCCTAGGTCTTTAGGCACAGCACCCAGTGTGCCGAGTACCACTGGGACCACCTGCACTGGTTTATGCCAGAGTCTCTGCAGTTCTACTCTCAAGTCCTGATACCTGGTGACTTTTTCAAGTTGTTTCTCGTCGATTCTGCTGTCACCAGGTATGGCAATGTCGACGATCCACACTTTTTTCTTCTCCACAATTGTGATATCTGGGGTATTGTGTTCTAAAACTTTGTCAGTCTGTATTCAAAAGTCCCACAGCAGTTTTGCATGCTCATTTTCGACCACTTTTTCAGGCTTATGATCCCACCAGTTCTTTGCTACAGGCAGATGGTAGTTGTGACACAAGTTCCAGTGGACCATCTGAGCGACTGTGTTGTGATGTTGTTTGTAGTCAGTCTGAGCTATTGTCTTGCATCAGCTCAGTATGTGGTCAATGGTTTCATCTGCTTCTTTGCAGAGTCTGCATTTGGGGTCATCAGCAGATCTTTCTATTCTGGCTTTGATTACATTTGTTCTGATGGCTTGTTCTTGGGCTGCAAGAATCAGGCCTTCTGTCTCTTTCTTCAATGTTCCGTTAGTCAGCCATAACCAGGTCTTTTCCTTATCTACTTTTCCTTGGATCTTTTCAAGGAACTGTCCATGCAGTGCTTTATTACACCAGCTGTCAGCCCGAGTTTGCATCACTGTTTTCCTATATTGATTCTTGGTTTGCTGCACTTTGAGCAGCTTCCTCTTGTTGACCTCCATCAAAGCTGGTTCAACACTGTCTTTCACATAATCTCCCAGAGCATGCTTCTCTTCTTCAACTGTCTGCTTCACTTGCAGAAGTCCTCTGCCACCTGCTTTTCTGGGCAAATATAGCCTGTCAACATCACTACGCAGGTGCAATGCATAGTGTATGGTCATCAGTTTTCTTGTTTTCCTATCCAGGCTGTCCAGCTCTGTCTGTGTCCAGTTCATGATCCCAGCAGTATATCTGATGATGGGTATGGCCCAAGTATTTATAGCCTTGATGGTGTTACTGCCATTCAGTTTGCTTTTTAGAAGTTTCCTGACCCTTTGTGTGTATTCTTTGCTGATCACATTTTTCACTTGCCCATGTTTGATGTTGTCCAGCTGCAGTACGCCCAGGTATTTGTAGGCTTCGGGTTGCTGGCACTTGATGGTTTGTCCATTGGGCATTTCAATTCCATCACTGTCTACAATCTTCCCTTTCTTCAGTGCCACTGTGGTGCATTTGTTCAGGCTGAACTCCATGCTGATGTTAGTGCTGAAAATTTGAACTGTATTGGTCAGTGACTGGATCTCAATTTCTGATTTTCCATATAGCTTCAGGTCATCCATGTACAGCAGGTGAGAGATTTTCTGTGATTTTTTAGCAGTTTGATAACCCAGGTTAGTTTTCTGTTAAATTGTTGACAGGGGGTTCATGGCGATGATGAACAACAGAGGTGACAAAGAATCACCCTGGAAAATCCCTCTTTTGATATTGACCAGTCCCTAGCTTTCACTTCCAATAAACAGTTCTGTTTTCTAGGACTTCATCACATTTGCAATGAAAGTACCAATGCACTTGCATATTCCGATGACGTCCAGGCACTTGATGATCCAGCTGTGCGGTAGTGAATCAAATGCTTTCTTATAATCAATCCAAGTTGTATGCAGATTTGTTTTTCAGCTTTTGACAATGGTCAGATTAAAGGGGGTCTAGTCTACCCACTTCCTTACTTCCCCTGGGGGTTGAAATCTGAGATGATGGTAGGAGTTCCTAGAGAGACCTTTGTTGTTGTTGTTGTTGTTGTTGTTGTTGTCATTATTAGTATTATTATTATATGATGAGAGAGTTTGCCTCAGGCAGGAGACTCAGAACTTTGTGGAAGGGTAACAAATTATTATTTAAATATTGTTGTATTTTACAACTAGAGAGATGGAGGTTCTTCATAGGGCATATATAACCCCTTCAGGCAAGTGAACCAATGATATAATGGTGAGATATCTTTTCTATTTTTAGGATGATGTCATGATGTGTGAGATATTGTAGCTTCTCCAACTAAATCATCTTACAGTTGTGTGCCAGCAATACAATGCAATGGAGCTGAATTGGTCATTGACTCTTTTATTTACTGATTTATTTATTTGGTCCTTCCAGATGCCACAGCTTTTCTCCCCACTTCATACCTGTTGATTGATCGATTTTTATTTCTGAGAAAATAAATCTGTGTATAATAAATTAGTGTCACAATGGTCAGATTAAAGGGGGCCTAGTCTACCCACTTCCTTACTTCCCTTGGGGGTTGAAATCTGAGATGAAGGTAGGAGTTCCTAGAGAGACCTTGGTTTCACAAGACCTTTCTAGGCTATGAGTCAACTAATTCCATGGTAAATTCATGAAATATGAGAGGACTTAGTTGGTGATGGGAACTATTTTAACCCCAAACAAGGCCAGATTTGCTTAGGGCTACCAACATCTCCTCTGGGTTACTATAATGTCTGTGAGATAATCCTTGAGACACAGAGGAAGGAAAAGCCACAGTTAGGGCAATGGTTATATCAGAGACAGCTCAGAAGAAATGCGGGCATGGAAAGCAGCTCAGAAAGAAACCCCCCCTCCCTAAGTTAACTGGAAAGTAAAGGCAAATAGAGAGAAATGTACTTTCCCATTTACAAGATTCTGTGACAATAACTGTGCAATAGAGATAGTGTTAATACTCATGGTTTCTTCTCTGAACTACTTCAAACAGCTGATATTTACCTCAATGGGTCATTTGTATGAGTTGTTTGATGGACTTACTGTACTACCCTCCAACACAGTTTAGCTGGCAGCACACACTGGGCAATGTTATGGGATTTGCAGCCACAGATACCCTGCAAGCCAGTGCTGGGTTTCAAATTTTTTTACTACTGGTTCTGTGGGCATGGCTTGATGGGCATGGCAGGGGAAAGATACTGTAAAATCTCCATTCCCACCCCACTCTGGAGGAAGGATACTGTAAAATCTCCATTCCCTCCCAAATCCAGGGGAAGGATACTGCAAAATCCCCATTTCCTCCCGATCAGCTGGGACTTGGGAGGCAGAGAATAGATGGGGGCGGGGCCAGTCAGAATTTTTACTACTGGTTCTCCGAACTACTCAAAACGTCTGCTACCGGTTCTTCAGGACTGGTCAGAACCTGCTGAAACCCACCTCTGTTGCAAGCCTTTGGTCGGGCTGCTCACTTTTTACTTGAGCTTGCATAAACCTAAAGGTGAATGAATTCTAGATCTTCCATACCTCTTTAGACGTGATAACTAGGTATAAGCTCCAAAGCTGGGCATAGTGTTGCTTTTAAATGTTTTCCACTCAAATTTATGGGCAGAGAAGCTGCATGAACAATTCATTTGAATTCATGATAGGAAGGAGAAAATTTCTCAGCAGCAACAGAAATACGTTTTATTGATTAGTCATCTGACCACATCAAAAAGCTAAATAAACAGTACAAAGAAAACAGCAGGATATATTCATGATAAATTGCCACCCCTGTAGTCAACTTTAATCCGTTCAAGGTAGTCTACCCTCTTCAAAAATAGTCTTTGTTATAAAAATTGCTAAGGATATCCGTGGGCTGACAGACTCCTGAATGAGAAATAACATCATAACTATGTAGTGTGATGGGCTGCAGGGCCGGCACAATGTGTAACATGTTCACACTGGTGCAATAGGACTGGGTGTTTTGATAATATGATTTATTGGGTTAGGGATTTTCTGTCTTCACTGCAAGTTGTATTGTGTTGCGGGGGTGCACTGAGGGAGCTCAACCAATCTCATTGCACATATGTTGTGCACTGACAATAAAGATTTGATTTGAATTGAATTGAATATGCAGACTTGTTCCCTGCAAGAAATAACACTGTTTATGGTACCAGTTGACATTGCTTGCCCGACGGTACCCTGAGGAGACCCTCTCTGTGGGAGCGTATTGGCCGGTAGGAGATTATCGGTGGCAGAAGGTGGTCTCATAGATATCCAGGCCCTAAGCCTGGAGCGCTTTAAAGGTGAGAACCAAAACCTTGAAGCGCATCCGGAAGACCACCGGAAGCCAGTGCAGCTCGCGCAGGAGAGGTGTTACATGGGAGTGCCATGTCGCTCCCATAATCACCTGTGTGGCTGCATTCTGGACCAGTTGGAGCCTCCGGGTGCTCCTCAAGGGGAGCCCCATGTAGAGAGCATTACAGTAGTCCAGGCAGGAAGTAACGAGGGCATGAGTGATCATGCATAAGGAGTCCCAATCCAGAAAGGGGCGCAACTGGCATATCAGGTGAACCTGATAAAAAGCTCCCCTGGTCACGGCCGTCATACTCTTCTAAAGACAGCCGTGCATCCAGGAGGATGCCCAAGTTACGGGCCGTCTCCATGGGGGCCAATGACGCGCCCCCAATAGCCAGCGATGGCACCAGCTGGCTATATCGGGACACCGGCAACCACAGCCACTTGGTCTTGGAGGGGTTGAGTCGGAGCCTGTTCCTCCCCATCCAGACCCGCACGGCCTCCAGGCACCGGGACATCACTTCAAGGGCATCATTGGGGTGGTCTGGGGTGGAGATATACAGCTGAGTATCATCAGCGTACAGATGGCACTGCACCCCAAAACCATGGATGATCTCACCCAGCGGCTTCACATAAATGTTGAAACAGGAGAGGCGAGAATGAAGCACCCCACAAACAAGGTGCCTTGAGGTCGACCTCTGCCCTCCTGCCAACACAGACTGCGGCCGATCAGAGAGATAGGAGGAGAACCACCATAACACGGTGCCTCCACTCCCAACCCCTCCAGCTGGCGCAGCATGATACCATGGTCAATGGTATCAAAAGCCGCTGAGAGATCTAATAGGACCAGGACAGAGGAGCACCCCCTGTCCCGAGCCCTCCAGAGATCATCGACCAATGAGACCAATGCAGTTTTTGTGCTGTACCCAGGCCTGAAGCCGGACTGGAACAGATCTAGATAGACAGTTTCATTCAGGTACTGCGGGAGCTGTCACGCAACCACACTCTCAACAACCTTTGCCACAAAATGAAGGTCCAGAGAGGGCTTCTTGAGGAGGGGCCTCACCACCGCCTCTTTCAAGGTGGGGGACAGGAAACCCTCACTCAAAGAAGCGTTAATAATCCTCTGGAGCCAACCTCATGTAACCTCCTGGGTAGCTAGCACCAGCCAGGAGGGATACAGGTCCAATAAACATGTGGTTGCGTTCAACCTCCTCAGCAACTGTCCACGTTGTCGGGAGTCACAGGGTCAAACTCATCCCAGATAACATTCACTTCAGACATCCCGCCTGAACCCACCCAGTCAGAGTCCAAGCCTTCCCGAATTTGAGCAATTTTATTGTGCAGATAATGCGCAAAATCCTCAGCTCACTCTTGCAAGGGGTCTTCCCGTGCTCCCAGGTGGAGAAGGGAGCAGGTCACCCTAAGCAGGGCAGCTGGGCGGTTATCTGCTGACGCGATAAGAGCGGAAAAGTAGTTACACTTTGCCGCTTTTATTGCCACTAAGTAGGTCTTGATATAAGACCTCACTAGTGTTCGGTCGAATTCGGAACGACTAGCCCTCCAACTACTCTCTAGGCATCTTTTCTGGCACTTCATCTCCCTCAGCTCCTTGGAGAACCAAGGAGCTGGGCAGGTTCGGCGCCAGGTCAGAGGCTGCAAAGGCACGACCCGATCTAAAGCACCAGTGGCCGCCCTATCCCAGGCGGCTACCAGGTCTTCCGTCGAGTCGTGAGCCAGAGTCTCAGGAAATGGCCCAATCTCCATTTGGAACCTATCAGGATCCATCAGGAGCATGGGGTGGAACCATCTGGTCAGTTCTACCTCCCTGCGGTGAGGTGTAGCGGTCAGAAAGTCAAGCCTAAGGAGAGAATGGTCTGACCATGACAAGGGTTCGATGGCTAAATTCCCTGTATCTAGACCATTCAGCCATTGACCAGAGACAAAAACCAAGTCCAGAGTGTGTCCTCCTGTGTGAGTAGGGCCATGAATTAACTGGGTCAGGTCCATGGCTGTCATGGAAGCCATGAACTCCCGGGCCACCTCAGATGTTTCACCGATGGACGGTAGGTTGAAATCCCCCATGACCAAAAGCCTGGGGGTATCAACTGCCACCCTGGCTATAACATTGAGGAGCTCGGCAGGGCCGCTGCCACACAGCAGGGAGCCAGGTATGCAATCCGCAAGCCCACCTGCATCCCATGGCCCTGCTTCACAAGGAGAGACTAACATCCAGCTATCTGAGGTACAGTGGCCTCCCTAGGATCGAGACCTTTCTTTACAATAACAGCCATCCCCCACCCCTACCCTAGGCCCTCAGCTGATGGAATGCACGGAAACCCGGTGGGCACATCTCCATGAGGGGGACCCCCCCTCCTGGCCCAACCAGGTCTCTGTAATACCCGCCAGGTCCGCTCCCCCCTCCTGAATCAGCTCTCAAATGAAGGGGTCCATGGCTTGACCATGGACCTGGCATTGCACAACATCAGCCTAAGACCCGGGCTCTGAGACTCTGAACAACCCAGAGAATGAGAAGAGCATTGGGGGCCGGAGCACGCCACCGCTTGGAGACAGCGGATGCGTGCCCCCACAACACGATATGACCCCCTGCTCCCACCATATTTGCCCCTCCCACCCACAGTCCTGAGGGAATCGCCCTCCTCCCTACTAACGCTAACACCCTCCACTCCCCGCTCCGCACCTCCCAGAACATGACCCTGTGCCAGGCCTGGCCTCCCACCTAACAAAACACCCTCCCTCTCCTTCGCCAAACAACCCGCCCCCCAAAAAAACCCTTAAAAGATTGGCTAATGACAATTTTAAAAAAACCCTCAGCCCCCTCTTCGCCGCATGCCACCTCTCGGGGTCCCAGAATCCATCATCGAGGTAGGCCCTCGATAGAGTGGAGGGCCAATCCTGGAGAGGGGGGAGTCTTGCAGAATAAGAAGCTGAGCTGCCGAATACATCTTGTCACAAGAGGATAAAATGACCATGTCCCAAGGGTCCAGATGGAAAATAAAAGTCCAGGGGAGAGCAAATAAGATGGGAGCATCCAAAATCCAAGGTCCAAAGTCCACTGTCCCCTCACAACAGTCTCTTGCCAAGTCGACACAGTTCAAGGGGGATACAATTCAACCACCATCTCACAGTGATTGGTCGATAGTCAGTCCCCTCTGCTGGCGAAATGCAGATAATGAGCTAATACCATAACGAGCTCAGCCTGAGGGGCTCAAAACCAGAACCACCCTCTCACAGTGGTTGATCTGATGGTCTGTCCCCTCTGCTGGTGAGATGGAAGAAATACACCGGCTCCTATAGCATCCCAACATATTTGACACTCCTCCAAACGGCTAGGGGGAAGGGCTCAGATGGAAATGAGCCACATTTCAGCATTAGTAAGTCCATAAAGCGGCTAGCCAGTCTGAGATAGGCATAATACAGGGGGAAAAAGTGAAAAATAGGGGGGAGATAATCTCCAACCCCCAGCCCCCAAAATCCAAACAGAGACCTCCCCAATGTCCGTGAGGAACTGACCCATTGACTGGGCAGCCCTCACACAAGACCCAGCCAATCTCAGACGGTAGATAATCCTCTGCCACACTGACCCCATCGACCACATCAGTAGGGCCGGCAGCTGACGCTCTCCTCCCCGCCATCGTCAGATGGCCACCATTGCAGCTGCAGCCGAACCGCCGCTGCCGCTGCCGCTGCCACTGCCACTGCCAAACAAAAAAGATTCTGGCAGTGTCCCAGAGCCCACCAGGGAGTCCAGTAGTCCCCAAGGCACCCAGAGAAACCCCCCCCCCAGGCCTGGGGCCATTGCCGTGCCGCAGACAACCCCAACGGACCTGTCGCTGCCGCTGCTCCAACCTCCGAACAGACTCCAGCTCGAGAAACGCCACCGCCCAGCTGATGTGTCTATGGAGATTCTCAGCCATCTAGGTCACGGTTATCCCAAAGGTGCTTTTTCAAAAGGCAACTGGACTTAGAAGATGTTTCACTTCTCACTCAAGAAGCTCAGAAGCCTGCCACAGTCCTTCAGGATAAGGCTGATAAGCACCCACCTTTATCTCCCTTGACATAGTGCAAAAGACCTAATTGGCAATTAGCTTTGCAAGGCCACACGGAGCACAGAGTCAAAACGGAGCTTCAGAATTAAACCGACCAGAACGAACAGTTGCTTCCTGCAAAAGCTCACGTGCCTTTGCTCCTCCTTTATGTCTTATGGGAGGGGCCCAAGCCATACTCACATATAGCCTCTCCAAGCCATACTCACAAGTCGTCCTTTTTGTCTTAACTGTTCTTGCCTTCTGGCAGCTCTGTGCATGCACGCACTGGGAGCAGGTTCCCTCTGTTTCTTTGTCTTGCTGATGTCCGACACTGGAGGCTCAGGGGGCAGCACATTACTCCCAGATGGCCCTGGCCCCATCTGTGCCTCGGACACAGAACCCTCATCCGAGCTTTCCCCAGACTCCAGGACTGGCCCATGTTCCTCCCCAGTCTCCTCACTGTCCAACTCTGCTACCAGTTCTGCAGGCTGCTGGCGGACCACAACAAATAAAGGTAAATCTACCATGATCCCTTATTGGGCTGCAAAACTCCAGATACTTATTTATTTTGGAGCCTGCCCATCTCTTGACAACTCTGAGCATCTTACAATTAAAAAGAGGAGAACAATACTCCCTAAAAGAATAAAAAAATACATAAAAACCCTGAAGGCAAACATATAAACAAATTCCCACCCAACGGGAGCTCCACCTTGATCCTATACCAAGAATCAATAGAATTACTGAGATTTTAAAAGCTTCTAATATGATCAGGGTGGACTCCATCTGCAACTCTGAGGAGATATCATTCCAGAGACCAGATGCCATAGAAGAAAGCATGAAAGATTACCATTGGATACATGAATGAGTTAAAGTTTTCATGTTAATGTTAGAATGCTATTCTAACATTATGTTCATTATGAATGAACAAATTAGGACGTTGTTCCCATCCTAGTGGTCACCATCATTTGAGTTTTGAAGCTCAGAACTAGTAGACTGCATATATTGATCATCCACTGCTAATAAGGAGAGAAAAAAGAAGAAGGAACTGCTTCAAGATAGCAGTGGTATGGAGTAAGTATATTGCTTTTAGGGCATTGATGAATTGCTTTTGCTTTCTTGGAGTCAAAGCTGAAGACCTACATTTTCTGTAATTTTTGAATATCTTTCAGGTTATTAGAAGTGGACTTCTAATTGTTGCCACCCTATGTGGAAGTAAAATTTAGTTGCTAGCCCAATTGGCTCATAGAATGGCCCAGTTTAGTTCATTTGAGCAAACCGACTTGATCCAAGTAGCATCATGTATTTTCCAGTCATTTTGTCTGCCACTGCCAGCTTCAGTTCAAGGCTTCTGGCTGGCAACTCCTTTTATAAACAAAAGATTGACGGGATGGTCCTTCCTCTGGCCCAAAGAGAACATGTTTATGTCCGTATGGAACACATTCAGGAAATGAGTGGAAAGGAGAAGCAAAGAATCAACCATCAGGAGCTGTTAATGAGAGTTCAAGCATGTAAAAGACAAAAGCCTAATTCAGTCAAAGAACAAACAAGCTTGACATTTTACTGCTGAAAGGATTAGTGGGGAAGGGAGAGAAAGGGAAAAAACACAATATTTTGCTCTCCTTTTTGCAATATATATATATATATATATATATATACACTCTATCTTATAAAGTAGTGATTCCTTTTTTTTGGTAAAAATGCTAATGTCTAAGAAGCTGAATATGCAGTTCTGAATAATTTTAATCCAGCATATTTCTGTATAGCCTTTATTAGTCAGGTTGGACTAAAAAAGCAGAACTTCTAATCAAGATATCATTTAGGAATTCTAATCCATGTAGCTGGAGAACATCATTTATAGAAAATTGATTTAGGACATATGTTTGGGAAAGGGTGGGTTGAGGTAAGGGATACTAACTTGTAAAGAACATCCTTATTAGGAAAAAAGAACATTTGTTCACCAGATAATGCACATTTTAATTGACTCTGTTATCTGCTATATCTTCCTATTCTTGGGAGTGATTTCAATTGTTGCAAATGTTTAAGGCAAATATTCAGCTGGAGATTCATTTGGAGAGGAAGCTCCATCAAATCATCAAATCCATTTGCTTTTAAATTAAAACCCTAAGTTTTTTCAGACTGAACAGGGTATTTACAAAACAGAACAGAGTAGAACAGAACAGAATAGCACAGTCGGAAGGGACCTTAGAGGTCTTCTAGTCCAGCTGCCGGCTCAAGCAGGAAACCCTACATCAGCAGTCACCAAGCAGTGGTCCGTGGAACACTGGTGGTATGCGAGAAAATTTTGGTGGTCCACAAAAAAAATATTTGCATTTTTTATATTGCACTAAATACTATTTATCTTTTTTAAAAATTCAGATTGGTGGTCCACAGGATTTAAAATTATGAATTTAGTGGACCCTGAAGTCAGAAAGGTTGGTGACCCCTGCCCTATACCATTCTAGACAAGTGATCTCTATCCAGTGTTTTCTTAAAAGCCTCCAATGATGGTTCTGAAGGCACATTGGTTTTCTAAATCATTCTGGAAAAAGAAATCAAAATCAGTTCAAAGATTTGACATGCTTTTGCACATGATCAAATGTATATTTTCCACACTGAGTTCAGAACAGGATGAATTCACCAAATCAGCTAAATGAAATGCATGCTGATTGGTTTGAACCTTCAAAAGAAGGCTGATTTGCAGGCTGTTGAAAACCACCCTGAATAGTTTATAGGCATTAGAAAAGAAGGAAATACATTTATATAAGTAACAAATAAATTTATTCTTTGTGAACAGATGTCATACATTCCTGTACTATGAAAATGATACTGTTGAATGAATATTATTATTTATGGTTTAAACACACAGTAGTCAAGGGTTGTATTTAGGTAAGGAAGAAGTGAATTTTCTGATTTAGATGCAGTCCTAGATATATTTCTCAGAATGTTGAATACAGTGTATTTACTCAGTTGGATTCAATGCATCTTATTTGTGAGTAAACTCAGATAGAGTTGATCTTTGTGTCAATGAGAACAATTGAAAGGAATAAAAAATAGATTAAATTTCCGATCAACCATGGTTTATGCTGGATTAGGTAATACCAAACCATCGTCTCATTTACACTGAGGCATAGACACTATGGTCAGAAAAATAAAGATAGAAGCAGAATTGTGATCTTGTCTGTTTTCCATCATTCTGAATTGTCCAAATGAGGAGGTAGGTTGGGGAAAGATTTCATGTTTAAAGTCTAAATCCAAAACTGAAATGCCTATAGTTGTATTCCATTTATCCCCAAACTGAGCCCTGAAAAATTCTTCTTGCTGTTGAACTTGACCTTTAATGTCCTGAATAAAAATAATCAAATGCTTTTATCAGAATCCCATAGAAGAATCACAATGATAACAAAAAGCAGCTGCAATTTTGCTTAAAATCTAATTGAATTGTGGAGATATTATTTGTCAAAGCAAATTATTTTATCATTTGATTGGAGCAGTATGTTTATCACTGGATTCATTCGCAACACAATAGCTAGTGAATTATGTCCTTTCCCTTGTGGATTAAGGCTAATAGTTACTTACCATACTTTCTTTCTTTCTTTCTTTCTTTCTTTCTTTCTTTCTTTCTTTCTTTCTTTCTTTCTTTCTTTATTTATTTATTTATTTATTTAATTTGTATACCGCCCTTCTCCCAGAGGGGACTCAGGGCGGTGAACAGCCAAAATTAAAAAACATACAAATACAAAAGTTAAGATAATTAAAAAAGAATTAAATCATTAGCTTCCCAATTTAAAACCCCCAAATCCATAAAATTTAAAATCCCAATTAAGAACCATTTAGGCTAGGCCGGCTTGGTGGAATAAAAACATCTTCAGGGCTTTACGGAAGGTCCGGAGGTCCGGGATCAATCGTATTCCAGGAGGCCGCTCGTTCCACAGGGCGGGTGCCCCCACAGAGAAAGCTCTCCCCCTGGGGGCCACCAGCCGACATTGCCTGACCGACGGCACCCTGAGGAGGCCCTCTCTGTGAGAGCGTATTGGCCGGTGGGAGCTTATCGGTAGTAGCAGGCAGTCTTGCAAATATCCTGGCCCTAAGCCATGGAGCGCTTTAAAGATGAGAACCAACACCTTAAAGCGCACCCGGAAGACCACCGGGAGCCAATGCAGCTCGCGCAGGAGAGGTGTTACATGGGAGCGTCACGTCGCTCCCATAATTTATTTATTTATTTATTTATTTATTTATTTATTTATTTATTTATTTATTTATTTCATGTATTTATATGCTGCCCTTCTCCAGAAGGACTCAGGGTGGCGAACACAAGTTAAAAACATGTACGGCAAAATCCCATTTTAAATCAAATTAAATAATAAATAATAAATAATAAAACCCAGAATCAGAGTCAGCCTATTTGCTTGAACAGCCAAGTCTTCAGGTCCTGATGGAAGGAGCGGAGATCAGGAGCCATCTGGAGCTCGGTAGGCAACTCATTCCAGAGGGTGGGAGCACCCACAGAGAACGCCCTACCCCTGGGCACCGCCAGACGACATTGGCTTGCCATCGGAACCCTGAGGAGAACAGCCCTATGTGAGCAAACAAGACGGTGGGAGGCAGGCAGGAGAAGGTCCTGCAAATATCCCGGACCTAAGTCATGTAGGGCCTTATAGATGAGAACCAGCACCTTGAAGCCCAATTCATATGCCCAATATATATATTGCCCAATTAATATATAATATATATTAATGATATATTAATATATGCCCAATTCATTCTCCTAATTCTTCTCTGTTTTCCATAAATGAATCTGAGAAAAAAGAAAGGAGAAATGCTCTGATCATTATTTTGGATTATGCAGATGCAAACACATCAACCAATATAGGACCACATTTAAATCACATCTAGTATAAGACTTTAAGCAATGTAGTAATTTACCAGAAACGGAAGGACAACGTTAAGCACTGACAACAGCATATGGAAAAAATGAGTCAGTCCACTGCATCTTCTATATCCAGTTATGAAGAATTAAAATAGAATTGTTGTTCTTTTTTCTCCCATGGGAAAAAAGACTGCTCATCAAGAAGATAGCTAACAACTAGCCAGAAATGTCAAGGTTTCGGAGATCTTTATCATAAGCTGGTGAACCTCATTAGCAACATAAAATTCTGTTCCGGTTTCTACAGCAGCCAATATAATTGGTATACTGACCCTCATTTCTATTGTAAAGAAACATTCCAGCATGTTTTTAGACTTGCTGTCCATCTCAACGTTGAATTTAGTTTAATTCAGTAGTTGGAAGTCTGGTGATCTCCAGGATGGATTGGATTCATATCCAAATCTGCTTTGTACATGTCCAACAGTTGAGAAAGTTGGAGACAAAACTACTTGGAGGGCTCCAGATTGCTTAATCAGAATCTGATTTACAGCATATTCTTTCATTGGAATCTTTGGATGTTTTTGGTTCCAGGTTTTGATAAAAAATTTTTTGGGTGGGGTGCCTTCAAGTCACTGCAGATTCTTGGCAACTGCCTGGATATGTTCCTTCAGTTTCTTGGCTAGATTTTGGAAGTGGTTTGCCATTTTCTTCTTCCTAGGACTGAGAGAATGACTAACCCAAGGTCACAAAATCTATGGTCTCCTGATTTCTAGTCTTCTGATTTAACCACTACACCAAACAGACTCTCAGAATTAATTTACTGATACTATATCTCTTTGCAATTTTGGTAGGAGCAGGTTTCATACCTCCTAAGGAAAATGAATCCTAATTCCTGTTAAGGCATATATGTAAAACATATCAGGTTAATAATTTTATGAAAAAGGATGCTGCCCTTGATATAACATGTCACGAATTAGCCAGTAGAACATCAGATCAACATGAATAAATGCAACGACCTCAGTAGGGTCTAATAGCCACCCAGTGGAGTCTAATAAGAAGTATCAAAGAGTTCATGAACAATTAATTAAGTTCCAAAGAGAGTGTAGGAAAAGCCTTGAATGAGATGATCAGGATTGTTACACACAGACTATGTTCATACATAATACTTAACCACGTTATTTAATCCCAGATTTTTTGGAGCCGGGAGCAACAAGCCAGAATCAGACTTGTAAATGAGTGAAGCAATCACTGCTTGCTCATCCAACCTTCTTTCTTTGCTACATTTCATATTTCTAGCACCCCCATCTTTAATGGACAGAGCAAAAAAGCAACACCAGGAACAATCTGTGCTGAAATAAAAGCCATAATTCATAAATGAATAGTGAGCTGTGTGTATAAAATTGTGGGTCATTGCCAGCATTTTTTTAAAAAAATGATATTTCCCCCCCCTTTCTGATGTGCCTGCTGATCATACTAAGCACAAATCAACTCATATTGTGGCTTAGCATTGCCATGCAAATCAGTATATAGATTATACATTGTGAGTTATCTCCATATGTTCAGAGGATCTATGTATTAACTCTTTGTAAACCAAGCTGATCTGTGCCTTCTCCACTTTACCATCATCATGAAGCTGTGTGAAAAAGTAACCCAATATCCAGAGTACTCAAACCTTGATTGTCTACCAATATTTACACTTTACTATTGCTATCCAGTTGAATTAACTCCATGCTAGACTGTCTGTAAAATCCACCAGAGGTTTGGCATTGGATAAATTCTAAGCATCACAATGAATTTTGCCTATCCTTTCATATGGCATAGGGCCTAGTTATCTTCGAGACCGCCTGCTGCTACCAACGACCTCCCATCGACCCGTGCGCTCCCACAGAGAGGGCCTCCTCGGGGTGCCATCAGCCAGACAATGTAGGCTGGTGACCCCCAGGGGGAGAGCCTTCTCTGTGGGGGCACCTACCCTCTGGAATCAGCTCCCCCCAGAGATAAGGAGAATCCAAGACCTCAGTGCCTTCCGTCGCGCCCTTAAAACGCATTTATTTAAACAAGCCGGGCTGGCTTAAGATGAAATTTTTAACTGTTTTTAAATGTTTTAAACGTTTTTAATTGGTAAATGAGTTTTAATTGGGCCAAATTTATATATCTTTTAATTGTTTTTAATATTTGTTCTGCATGTTTTTTAATCTGGCTGTACACCGCCCTGAGTCCTCAGGGAGAAGGGCGGTATAGAAATCCAATATAAAATAAAATAAAATAAAATAAAATAAAATAAATCTAGTAAAATGTCCTTCTGCTCTGAATTTAGACTGTAAGTCCATCAAAATGAGTATGAAAAGGCAGGAGTAGGGCAAGGTGGAGGCAGATGCTTTTATCTCATGGGTAAATAATTTATTAAGTGGACTGATATATTTGTGTCGACAGCAACAGAGGTAGATAAGTGGCAGCTCAAAATGATCCAGCATGTGCTCAGTGACCTAGTTGGTCAATGTTATATAAGTTAAACGTCCATCAGTCACTTTGAGAAGAAATCTTTTGGTGTATATTTTCTTTCCCTTCTGGTTATTCCCCAGGCCTCTATGTAACATGCAAAATTTAATGTCAATTATTTATTTGTTTTAGATAAATTTGTTTGGAGTCAATTCCGATGTTCAAACTGAATTGTTACATTGGGTCAATTTCATTCAGCTTTCGGAATCAAAAAAAAAAAAAACCCTACTTTTTCACTGAATTATTTGTAATCATATATGCCAAGACTAAATAGACTTTCCAAACCTAATGTTTGCACAAGTCTTACTTGCAGTCTGTTCAGAGAATTATGTTCCAAGAGCGGCTTGTAATAATGAAAAGAGATGACCCTCAACTCTTCATGACTCAAATGTTCAGGAACATCGTAATCTTTTAATATAATTTGGCTCTTGTACCTGTATAACATTTAAATGTCATTTACATCACAATTTTTAATGCAATAAAATTCAAATGCCTAAAATCATCTATGCCTTGGTAAGTCTATGCTTGGAATACTGCATTTAGTTTTGGTCACCACGATGTAAAAAGGATGTGGAGACTCTAGAAAGAGTGCAGAGAAGAACAACAAAGATGATTAGGGGACTGGAGGCTAAAACATATGAAGAACAGTTGCAGGAACTGGGTAGGTCTAGTTGAATGAAAAGAAGGACTAGGGGAGACATGATAGCAATAGTTCCAATATCTCAGGGGCTGCCACAAAGAAGAGGGAGTAAAGCTATTCTCCAAAGCAACTGAGGATAGGACAAAAAGCAATGGCTGGAAACTAATCAAGGAGAGAAGCTATTTAGAACTAAGGAGAAATTTCTTGACAGTTAGAGGAATTAATCAGTGGAACAACTTGCCTCCAGTTGTAAATGCTCCAACACTGGAAGTTTTTAAGAAGATGTGGGATAACCATTTGTCTGAAGTGGTGTAGGGTTTCCTGCCTAAGCAGGGAGTTTCATTTCATTTCATTTCATTTTATTTAATTTGTATACCGCCCTACTCCCGAAGGACTCAGGGCGGTGAACAGCCATAAAATAAAACATATAGATACAAAATTTAAAATAGAGATAAAACTAATTAAATAAATTTGGCTGAACCATTTTAAAACCCCAATAAATTAAAACCAAATTTAAAATTCCATTTAAAAAGAGGAAAAGTTTAGGTCAGGCCAGCTTGATGGAATAAGAACGTCTTAAGCGCGCGACGGAAGGTACGCAGATCCGGAATCCTCCGTATCTCCGGGGGGAGCTCGTTCCAGATCGTAGGTGCCCCCACAGAGAAGGCTCTCCCCCTGGGGGCCGCCAGTCGACATTGTTTGGCCGACGGCACCCGGAGGAGCCCCTCTCTATGGGAGCGTACTGGTTGGTGGGAGGCTATTGGTGGCAGCAGGCGGTCCCGTAAATAGCCAGGTCCTAAGCCATGGAGCGCTCTGAAGGTGATAACCAAAACCTTGAAGCGCACTCGGAAGACCACCGGGAGCCAGTGCAGCTCGCGCAGGAGAGGCGTTACATGGGAGCGCCACGTCGCTCCCATCACCACCCGCGCGGCCGCACTCTGCGCCAGTTGGAGCCTCCGAGTGCTCCTCAAGGGGAGCCCCATGTAGAGAGCGTTACAATAGTCCAGACGGGAGGTGACGAGGGCATGAGTGACCGTGCGTAACGAGTCCCGATCCAGAAAGGGACGCAACTGGCGAATCAGGCGGGCTTGATGAAAAATCCTCCCGGTCACGGCCGTCAAGTGCTCTTCTAAAGACAGCCGTGAATCCAGGAGGACACCCAAGTTGCGAACCCTCTCTGTGGGGGCCAATGACTCGCCCCCAATAGTCAGCGATGGCACCAGCTGACTATATCGGGACGTCGGAAACCACAGCCACTCGGTCTTGGATGGGTTGAGCCTGAGCCTGTTTCTCCCCATCCAGATCCGTACGGCCTCCAGGCACCGGGACATCACTTCAAGGGCATCGTTGGGGTTGTCTGGGGTGGAGATGTACAGCTGGGTGTTGTCAGCGTACTGATGGTACTCCACCCCGAAACCACGGATGATCTCGCCCAGCGGCTTCACATAAATGTTGAACAGAAGGGGCGAGAGGACCGATCCTTGTGGCACCCCACATATAAGGGGCCTCGGGGTCGACCTCTGCCCCCCTGTCAACACAGACTGCGACTGGTCGGAGAGAAAGGAGGAGAACCACCGTAATACGGTGCCTCCCACCCCCAACTCTTCCAACCGGTGCAGCATGATACCATGGTCGATGGTATCAAAAGCCGCTGAGAGATCTAATAGGACCAGGACAGAGGAACAACCTCTGTCCTGAGTCCTCCAGAGATCATCCACCAACGCGACCAATACCGTTTCTGTGCTGTACCCAGGCCTGAAACCCGACTGGAACGGATCTAGATACGTAGTTTCATCCAGGTACTGGGGAAGCTGTCGTGCAACCACACTCTCAACAACCTTCGCCACAAAGCGAAGGTTGGAGACTGGACGATAGTTAGCCAATGTTGCCGGGTCCAGGGAAGGCTTCTTGAGGAGAGGTCTCACCACCGCCTCTTTCAAGGCGGCGGGAAAGACACCCTCACCCAATGAAGCATTTATAGTTGGACCAGAAGACCTCAAAGGTCCCTTCCAACTCTGTTATTATATTATATTATAACTGGTGTTGATGCATAGTACCATGTTGAAAATACTTGTGCTAAATTACCATTGCGCCTGAACTGTGATATGGCTGCTACATGCCTCATATGTAAAGAAATAAGTGTTCACTGAATGGAAACCCCAGCCAAAAAAAAAAAAGTCCTTTATCTGGGTCAGGCATGCCATTCACACAGAGTCAAAACATGGGAGAAAGCATGAGCATCTATTGCCATCAAGGCATAAAAATTCTCTTTGAGACTCAAATGCAACCTGCTGAACATTATTTATCCACCTACATTTTGAACAGAAATGTTAAAATTTAAAAGGGAAATATAAATGACAAGCCAAGACCTGCATATATTTTTCTCCTTCTGGTTTTAAAAAAAGATGATTGTTAAAGCCTTCAAGAAGTTTGTACGATAGGAAAAAAGAAATGAAGAACAATGAAATCCATGACAATATTTGAGTGAATTGAAGATTTAAACTGTTGAAGTAAAAGGGAGGTGTACAAAGTTGGTTTAATTGATCAGGGCTGTAACAAGGTATGTAGTTCGTTTTGATAGCACTTTATGGATTTTCTGTTGACACATTAAAAAGATTATGTTTTATGGATTTATAGATAAAGCATGGATATGGGATGAAGAGACAAATGTTTATAACTTTCAAAGAGTGAAGAGTTACTAAATTTGTTTATACTTATTGTGATAGTTGGAAATTACTACCCTATATATTTCTTTTCTCTTTTTTTATTATATTCACCCTTTCCTTTTGGACTCCTCTCTATTCCCTTTTTTCTTTAAACTTAGTTTGCATTAGATTTTACAATTATAATATTCTATTTGTATAGATCGAGTATAATATAAAAAAGAATAGAAATTTCTGAACATAATAAGGTGGCCAGCTGCCCTATGTAAATATATATGATGCTGTGATCATTTTCAGAACATGATAATAAATTTGGAACAGGAATTTTATTGTTACTTTACTATCAATGGATAGGATCTTCAACTCTTGGGCTAATCCTAGGCATCTTGATAGGAACACTCTTATCTGTTAGCCTTGCAAGCTAATCCTGACAAAAAGCACAGCCAAGAGACCTCATAAAGGGTAAGTCCATCCATGACTCCTAGTCTTGAGGTTCATTTGTTACTTATTAGAAGATTGGAAGGTATTAGAAGAAATGTGCCTTTGTCTATCAATGATCAGGAAACAGCAGAAGATGATGCTGCTAACTTCATGTCCTATTTATTTATTTATTTATTTTATTTATTTCAATTTGTATACCGCCCTTCTCCTAGTGGACTCAGGGCGGTGAACAGCCAGAACTAAAACACATGCCGATACAAAATTTAAAATTGTTAAAAGAATTACATAACTGGCCCAATTTAAAACAATTCAATTAAAACCCCATGACAATTTAAAACTAAAAAACTAAAAAGACTAAAAAGTGGGGGGAGGGGGTTCACGCCAGCCCTGCTTGATGGAAAAGAAAAGTTTTCAGAGCACAGCGAAAGACCTGGAGATCCGATATCCTTCGTATCTCCGGGGGCAAATCGTTCCAGAGGGCAGGAGCTGCCACAGAGAAGGCCCTCCCCCTGGGGGTCGCCAGCCGACATTGCCTGGCTGACGGCACCCTGAGGAATCCCTCTCTGTGGGCGTGTACTGGTCGGTGGGAGGCTATTGGCGGCAGAAGGCGGTCCTGCAAATACCCAGATCCTATGCCATGGAGCGCTTTAAAGGTGGTCACCAACACCTTGAAGTGCACCCGGAAGACAACTGGAAGCCAATGCAGCTCACGCAGGAGAGGTGTCACATGGGAGCGCCCCCTCGCTCCCATAATCCCCCGCGCGGCCGCATTCTGCATCAGTTGGAGCCTCCGGGTGCTCCTCAAGGGGAGCCCCATGTAGAGAGCATTGCAGTAGTCCAGGCGGGAAATGACAAGTGCCTGAGTGACTGTGTGTAAGGAGTCCCGATCCAGAAAGGGACGCAACTGGAGAATCAGGCAGACCTGATAAAAAGCCCCCCTGGCCACGGCCATCATATGCTCTTCTAAAGACAGCTGTGCATCCAGGAGGACGCCCAAGTTGCGAGCCCTATCTGTGGGGGCCAATAACTCACCCCCTATAGCCAGCGATGGCACCAGCTGGCTATATCGGGACGCCAGAAGCCACAGCCACTCGGTCTTGGAAGGGTTGAGTCGAAGCCTGTTACTCCCCATCCAGATCTGCACGGCCTCCAGGCACCGAGACATCACTTCAAGGGCATCGTTGGGATGGCCTGGGGTGGAGATGTACAACTGAGTGTCATTTAAAGGCTTCCCATAGTAGAATGACCACTATGAAAACATAATAGTATCCATATAATGAATACCCAGTATCAGATACTCCATGTAAGAGTGAGCTGATTTGTATCTCAGTGTCTGTCAATCATGTATCATCAATTGCAAGGTCATCTTTGGCAAATCACAAACAACTCATAAGAGTGATGGGTCTTTCCAATGTACCAGGCATCTTACTATATGTAACAGATGGTGGTGCTACAAGACATATGTTGCCAGTTTACTTCCCGGTCCAATTCGAGGTGCTGGTTTTGAACTTTAAAGCCCTTCATGGCATGGGGTGAAATAATTTTCAAGGTACATCTGCCATCCCATCAGGTGGATGCTGCATGTCCTATTTATTAAGGATTTGCATCCTTAGAATGGCTTACATTCTAAGACATTTAGTTTACATTCTAAACTAAGGACTTACATCCTTAGAATAGAAGGAAATGGGTCTTTTTTTTGGTCACAGTATGCACTCTATGGAACATAATTCCCTTGAAGATGAAATTGGTTTCTTCCTTCTCATCCTTCTAGAAATCTCTCAAGCTTGGCTCTACCAACAGGTTTGGGGGGGGGAGAGGTCTCAAGATGCTCAACTTTTCATAATATAGCAATAGCACTTAGACTACAGGACTCTTCAGCCCAGGGGTGAAATCTAACATTTGTTACTACCGGTTCTGTGGGTGTGGCTTGGTGGGTGGGTGGGGTAATGTGACTGAGTGGGCGTGGCCAACTTTTTTTTCCTTTACTTTTAAAAGCATTTTTTCTACAACCTCTTCAACCGAAGAGTTGCAGAAAAAAATGCTTTTAGAAGCCTCTGACAATCAGGCAACTCAGCTGGGATCGCCAGAGGCTTTTAAAGGCATTTTTTTTTCTTCGGCCAGTCAAGATCGAACTCCTGGCAGTGGGCAGAGTCAGTCTGCAATACTACATTCTAACCACTACACAGTATTCATAGTATCTAAGTCCTCTCACTTAAATGGTTTTGAAAGAAAAACAGTAACATTTGGTTTTAATATTGTTATCTCATGATTTTACTTTAAGCTGCCCAGAGTCATATCATGTGAGATGGGTGGGGCCACTATAAATAATAATAAATGAAGAAAATCTCTGTTTTCAACAAACCCCAATTCAATTGTTATTTCTAACCTGCAGAAACTACTATGTGCCATATTCTCAACTAGAATTTGAGCTCATAGTAGCTGTATTCCACAGAACATCAAAGTGTCACCAAAATGGCATTTTTTGCTCAATGGCATCACAATGTAGATCTTATCCTTTTCAACTGGCATCCCAATATCTGATCCAGGTAAGTAAGTCACTGATTTTTTTTTTTGTTTTCCTTTGCCCCTATCCTATAAAATCCCCTAACCAAGACTGAACTAGAATTTTGGTCAGAAACACGCCTGTCATTTTACATCTTGATTTTAGGAACACATCCCTATGTCAACACTTCCCAAAAATGTAGCCATCTGAAGAATATGCTGGAGACTGTTTGAAACAAGTGTTGCTGTGTTTAAACTTTCCCAGGAGATGTCAGCAATTTTTAAGCCAAGGCACTAATGACATGAGAATAAATGGCTTTTCTTGTTGTTTTGGTAAAGGGTGCATATAAAAGATTCAAAAGATCCTATCCTCTTTAAAGCCTGTATGTTTTCAGTGAATTTGAAAAGAACAAGTGTTCTCAATGTGTATTTATGTTCTCTCCCTATATCGTTCTAAAGGATTCCTGCCAGCACATCCCATTACAAAGACAGATGCTTTCCCTAAATGCAAATAAAGGACGTTTGGATGTGGCTTAATTAAATCTCCTTTCTTCTCTCTCTCACCCTCTCTCTCTTTATAAATTAGCTACAGGGCAGTGGGGGTGATACTGACTTTCCCAATCTCTTCCTTTGAGTCATTTAGCACATGGCCATGTTTATCTTGGCCTGAAGGGCCAAAACACTGGGGCATTTTTTGAGGCCCTGCAAACAATACAAGTTGCCTAGTTAAGTAGGCATGTTGAATGCTTTGTGACAGCAGCAATTCAAATCAGGGAAGATCTATCCACACTCTCAGGTGCTACCCTTCCTGGTCCAGCCGAAATCCAGGTGAGATGTCCTTCCCCCAACAGTTCTGTCTTCTTTAGCAGTTGGCAAGTTTCACCAGGAACTCATTTTGGGAGAGATTTATTTGCACAGTAAAATCAAACTGGACCCAGACAATCAGGAGCCAGGAAGAAATACTTTCAGGGGTAATAAGGGATACTTTGTGACTTGCAAATGGAAAAGGAGCTTTCTTTTTCTTTCGCATGACAATTAAGATTTCCCTGCAAGGTTGCCAGTTTTTCAACTCGTCATTGTAGCTGTGTCTTAACTTAGAGTCACAGATCTTTTGTTCTATCTATAGATCATCAATGCCTCTATGTTGTACTGTCAAACGGCCAGAGCGTTCCAGTTAAGTCTCCTAAATTTAAACTTGGACCTTAAATGTACTGTATAATAATTAAAGGAATAATATGTTGTTTTCTCAAGGCTTATTTTCAGTATTTATCATCACAAAGCATTCAAATGTAGCTGAAAAAGAGGGCATTTTTATTAGCCATGAAAACTTTGGGTATGGGATCTGTTAAAAGACCTGAAGCATAGATTCAAAGGGTCTATGAGTATGTTGAGTTGACAATCATAGAAAATAGCAACTATCCTTCATGGCTCTGCATCTGTCCAGCTGTTGTTGGATTCCAGCTGTGATTCTCTTCCTCTGTTCCATAGAACAATACTTTTTCTTCCGAAGGAACTAAAATCTGTGCAACCTTATCCTTGAACACATTGTCCAAGGTATCAAAGGGAACATCACTATAGCAACCTTTCTGATAGGACTGTTTCAGGGCCATCCAACAATTACCATAGGAAATTATTTGGCTGTTTGGCTAATGATAGCTTTTGCAACTTCACCCCCTATGTATGAGCATACAAAAGTCCTTCAAAGCTGACTGTCAACAGACTATTTCAGAAGCTGTGGGATACTAGTATATTCACAGGTTTTGTTTATCTTTCTTAATCACCTTCTTAAATATGATGACCAAAATCCTTGGCTTAGATAATATGTTTTCAGCAAACACCTGTTATATTTGTGAAAGCGTGGGGGAATGGTTTTTTCCTAAGCCATTCTCATGAAATAGTTATCTTGAATATGCTAATCTATACCTAGACGAGACCGAGACCTGGATGGGAACTAAACATAAAACATCTGTCACCATTGTCTTGGACAAGATAGACACAATAGTTCATTACCTGTTTGTGTGAAACTAATCTCAGCCAACCGTTTACTCAATTGTTGATTCTGAGCCTGCAAACAAGAGACACAGCAAAGAAATGTGAGCATACAGGGAAATTATTCTTTATTACCAGCTGGAGCAAAGGGGAAATTGATTGCCAGCTTCAGTTTATTTGGAGCACTGCTACAGAGATGATGAAACTTTTTTTTTTCAGGCTTTTTTTCCAGAGGTAGAACCTATGCTAACAATTAAAAGAAAAGGGATTGCAACCAAGTATTGGGGAGAAATTCCATATCATACAGGATATTATAGCTGTGTTTCCTTTTAAATCTTTTCCAAGCAAAGTTTCTATCAATAATGTCAGTTAATACAATCTAGGTTTCTTCTGGTGGGTGGATGTGGATAATAACATTTAATTATTTAATTAATTAAAAACTATTAAATTTAATTATTAATGAATTAATAATTACATTTAGCATGTGATCTGTAAAATAGTCTTGGAATGAAGTGCTGAAATCAGAATACAAAAATAAAGCAATAGGAATTCACCTACCGTGTTTTCCCTGAAAATAAGACCCTGTTTTATATTTTTTTGAATCCTGAAATATGGCCTTATTGCGATGCGCTCAAAAGCCCGATTGAGCTTATTATCAGGGGATGTCTTATTTTGGGTGAAACAGGGTAGTACCGTATCAAACTTTTGATCAATTTGACTTTCTACAAAGGGATCAACACATGGGTGAAATGCTCCTGGTTCAGACCGGATCGCCCAATCTGGTAGTGATGGAGGCAGGTGGTTCGGAGAACCGGTAGCAAAAATCCCTGACACCCCCCCACCCCATGCCCAGCTGAGCCATGCGATCATTAGAGGCTTTTTTTTTAATTTTTAAAAGCATTTTTTCTACAACCTCTTCAGCTGAAAAAATGCTTTTAAAAGTAAAAAAAAGCCTCTGATGATCGCGTGGCTCAGCTGGGATCTTCAGAGGCTTTTAAAAGCATTTTTTCTACAACCTCTTGGCCAGAGGGGTTGTAAGGGAAAAAATACCTTTAAAAGCCTCTGGTGATCCCAGCTGAATTGCCTGATCCGCAGAGGCTTTGAAAAGCATTTTTTTAACAACCTCTTTGGCCGAAGAGGTTGTAGAAAAATGTTTTTAAAAGAAAAAAAGCCTCTGCCAATCAGGCAACTCAGCTGGGATCATCAGAGGCTTTTAAAAGCATTCTTTTACAACCTCTTTGACTGAAGAGGTTGTAGAAAAAATGGTTTTAAAAGTAAAACAAAAGACAAAAAAGTTGGCCACTGATTCGGTCCTCAATGAACTCAAGCTTGACACCTCTGCCTTAGAAGGACTGTTTTCTTGAGGTCTTCTCCTAATGATGTGTTTTAAGCCATCTTACTTCTCTCCATGTAGATGTAGACTACACTTTGAGTCAGCCACTTATGAATCCATCTGGTGATGATGCTGTCTAACCCACATTTTTCTATCTTATCAAGTAGTAGGTTGTGGTCTACTTTATCAACCTACTACTTGATAAGATAGAAAAATGTGGAACAGAATAGATATTATGGAACATTGCCCTTGAAGGGCATATCAGGGGAACCCCAGATATCTTCTACATGCAATTCCATCATGTAGACTATATGAATAGTCCTTTGAATCTGCAAATAGAGTAAATAGTTTCATTCTTTCTCATTGAGAATGTAATTATGACCTGCTTTTTAACATTTTGCCATATGCTAAATAAATAAATACTTCATCTCACACTTAGGACTGCACAGAACAAGATTTGAATAAGCTGAACCCAACAAAGCAGAAATAGTCAAAAGAGCCAAAACAGTTGTTTATTTGATGATAATTCGATGATGATTTATAGTGCCTTTCTTGGGTTTTTACAGGATTTGCTTGCAATTTAACACTGGTTAATCTGATTTTATTTGACTACTATGCATTATTATTGGTTGTGAAATTTGGCTGAGAACAGATTGAAGAAGGCAAGCTCGAACCTCCCTCTGTTTGAAATATAAATTTAGTTCACACAGATATGATATAGGGAACATATTAACTCCTCCTCCTCTTCCTCCACACATCCTCATAGTGGTGGGTTTAGTCTTGATAAGAATTATGTTCCTGATTAATCTTTATTAGAACATTCCCCAGAGCTCTACAGATTTCTTATCTTAGTTTGAGGGAAACTGTAGGAGATCCTATCACAAGTTTCTTGTATTGACACAATACTAAGGTAACGTTTCTGTTAAGTCAAATTCAATTTGATGCAGTTTTCTTGTCATGCAGTATGGCAAATATTTTATTATTGGCTTCTTTTGGGATGTTTTTTCTTCCTTACCTTTCAGTCTAGCCCATAACCCTGCTGTTTCTTGACATGACTCCTGAAAGGACTAACCAAGATCTAATCCTGCTTAGACAGAGAAGATCAGCAGGGTGCTGCCATCTGGTGAGGCAGAGAAGTAACAAAGACAGGTGGTAAGGGATGAGTGAAAATGACATTGGTTTGTATTAAGATAATGGATAGACCATTTATCAACCCAAATGAACTTCTAAAAATTGACAAGAATATGATGGATCATGTATCAAATTGATGCATATCTCTGATAGTGGACATTGATATGATTCTTTATGGGTAAAGCTCTCCATGGACAAAATGTCCAAATTATTCATTCCTGGCTGGTGAGTTAATACCATAAACTCTCAGGAAGATAAATATCATGTCCATATTTAGACTTTCAATCTCCCTCTTTAAATTATGAAAGGACATGCAGAAATACACAGTTCAAAGCTTCTTATTTGTCACCAAGAAATCAAGTGAAGCATTACTGTTTTTAAGCGAATTACTCCAGCTGTTAAATTAGTAAGTGAATCTGGCTTCCCCACTGACTTTGCTTGTCAGAAGGTCACAAAAATGATGACATGACCCTTGCACACTGCAACCGTCATAAATATGAGCCAGTTGCCAAGTATCCAAATTTTGGTCATGTGATCACAGGGATGCTACAATGATCGTAAGTGTGAAAAATGATCATAACTCACTTTTTTCAGTGTCGTCGTAACTTTGAAGGGTCATTAAACAAATGGTTGCAAGTCGACTATTACCTGTAGTTCAGTGGTGGGTTGCCCCCAGTTTGGGCTGGTTTGCAAGAACCAGTAGTAAAACTGGCGGGAGGCCCCGCCCACTGCCCCTGATGTCATCATAGGTGATCTGCACATGCGCAGAAACAAGGGGCGGGTGAGAGCTTCGCTCGCACATGCACATGATCCCGTTGCGGACCGGTAGTAATGGTAAGTAGAACCCACCCCTGCTGTAGATAAGAAATCTAAGATTGTATCATTTTTATAAGAGAGTCTGATGAAGGGACTAACAACTATCTGCAAACCTGAAGCTGACTTGTTGTGCCAGTGATTATTGTGGAGCTATTTTTTCTCCATAAAAATGGATTGTTTCATTCTGTCAACCTTTTCATGAAATAAATATCTTGCAAACCCTCAGATGTTTTTATTTGGAAACAAGGCTCTTTCCAGGCAGAATTAGAGATTAACAATGCAGCCTTTTCAAGACTAATTAGAAGTTGATTGGCACTTACTCCCAAGTAATATTCTGATGAATCAGAGAAATAAATCAGAGAAACAATTGGTTTCTTTTTAAAATGTTGGACCATTTTCTGTTGGCGAAATCAGCACTTCTCACCATTTCTAGTATATAGCTATGGAAAAGGCATAAATGAGATAAAAACAGCAAGTGCAAAATTTCCCTTGTAAACTATTTAAATGAAATCTTTTCTGTTCCAGTGAGTTATGTTAACATTTGTGTGTTGCACACACATATGTGTAATTTTAATAAATTCATACAGTTTCCTGAATTCTGGATTCCATGTGTCAGACTAACCACATCTGTTAAGTAAAATGAGTATCAAAAATATCTACTTTCTCTGTAGCTTGCTGAAATTTACCTGAATATTTCTGACTCAGAAACATTTGTCTATGGTTGTAAATATTGACCTCCTTGGCTTGAAGCCCAGGGCAAAAATTAGGAGCCAAGTCCAATTCTTAAAAAAATAAAAAATAAAACTCCCCTGTTCCATAAACCTTGAAAACATTTGACTTTGAACCAGTTTTTACATTTGCACTGCTTTTATGGATTGCAATCACTTTTGACATAATTTTCTTTCCGGATGGAGAGACGAGAAACATAGTAAAATGAAATGGATTGTTTGGGCTAGTAGGCAACACCCATCATTTTCCTTATCTGTTCCTGTTGCCTTTCTTTAGCTCTACGTGTTTTTCTTGCATCTCATTAAGGTGTGTGCGTATGTGTGTTTTGCTTTCCCATCATTATACCTTACACACCCATGTCCTTGCCCTTTTTATCATTATACAGTTGGTAATGATGACAATTATTGATTTATTATAAGTACTACCAAACATTGACTAAGGCTCAGTCAGCATCAAGATTTATAGATGAAACCGTCAGTATTTACCATAAGTGAGTTACTAGACTCATGAATCACAAAGTCAGGAAGAAAGGTCAACAGATATTTGGGTTGAATCTGTGAATTTTGGGACAGTTTTTTTTAGGGAGTTGGGTGGTTGCTTTGCTTCCTGAGAATCCTTGGCCATGACACAGGAAGTTGCCTTGTGCTGAATTGAGACGTCTAGCAATCTCCAGGATTTTAGATTTTGCCAACCCTCCAGTTGGGATTTTCTGCACATAGGATAAATAATCTACCACTGATGATGGTGTTTCATCCAACCTTGTCCCATAATGCTTAAAATAATATTAATGATACTTGACTATTTGTGGAATTGGGATTGTATTTATTAACTAAATCCAGTACAGTTAGAAACTTTTCCATGGTCATCAGCTGAAGTCGATAGAGAAGATAAAGAGGTGTAAGTTCTTATTGCCCTGACATGATTCCTAAAACCTGGCACCAGCTGAAAATATTATAAAATTTATTGCTTATGAGTTTATGTGACAGTCATCCTCAACTTGCTATCCATCAGATATCTTGGAACCCGAATTCACAGCATTTCCAGAATTTTAAAAGTTGCACTTCCAGTACATCTGGAAAACATCAGGTTGGAGAAAGTCTTCTAAAGAAGGAAGTTAAAACCACAGAATAAGAGTTTATCCCTGAATTGACCCTTCTGAGGATAAAACCATGCAGACAAGGATACTTTTGGACTCTTGGAAGTCCCTGGCTCTCCTAGAGAATTTTATCTCGCCTTGTCAACGAATTTTCTGGAGCTATTTTTGTGATTATTACTAATCCACATTAGTTGGCCTGGATTATTTGCCACTGTTTTTTGTCTCCTCATTTCCCTTTGCTGATAATTTTGGTAGCTGACCATGTTAGACAGTGGTGGGTCTAACTACTGGTTAGATCCACCGGTTCTGTGGGCATGGCTTGATGGGCATGGCATGGCATGTCTTGGTGGGTGTGGCTTCGTGGGCATGGCAGGAGAAGGTGGCTTGGTGGGCATGGCAGGAGAAGGATACTGTAAAATCTCCATTCCCACCCCACTCCACTCCAGGGGAAGGATACTGTAAAATCTCCATTCCATCCCCAATCCAGGGGAAGGATACTGCAACATCCCCATTTCCTCACAATCAGCTGGGATTCAGGAGGCAAAGAATAGATGGGGGTGGGGCCAGTCAGAATTTTTGCTACCAGTTCTCCAAACTACTCAAAATTTCCGCTACCGGTTCTCCAGAACTGGTCAGAACCTGCTGAAACCCACCTCTGATGTTAGATCAGAAGGACAAGGAGGAAAGGAGACCTCAAAGTAGCAATCTCTGCAATTCCTAGGCAAGATTATATCTGCAGCGGGAAATGTTGTGATTATGCCAAAAAGAAATGGATACACTCTGGAGTTTATGACATTATGAATTGCTTACTGAAGTAGATTACATCCGGACAATTGTAATAGAACATGACATTCTTTTTTGAAACTGTCCTTTAAAATCTTTTTTTCCCCCTTTAGATATATTCATACACGAAAAACCCTTCTGTGTAGAATTTTTGTCATTTTTGTATTGCTTTCTGCCCTTGTTTTCTTTCTCTTTTTTTTAATGAAGAAAATAAAAGCCAAAGCAAAGAAATGGGGAAAAAAATCAATTTACAGTTTCAATTGGATCATTATTTTGTGTTCTTAATTATTATAAGGAACATCTCTAATTAGTACCATCGGTGTTTTTTTTCCTACAAATGTTTTTTTTTATTTATCTGCCAATATATATGTCTGAGAGGCTCACAGTTTTCTAAAAAAAATATCAAAATACAGATAGGCATCTACTTATAACCATTTATTTAGTGACCATTCAAAATTACCACGGCACTGGAAAAATTGACTTACATTCAGTCCCTGCATTTACACCCATTGCAGCTTCCCCACATTCACATGACCAAATCAGGCACTTCGCAACCAGTGTGCAGTTAAACTGTTGCAGTGTGCCAGATGTGACATGAACACCATTTGTGACTTTTCCAGCTGGATTCTGACAAGCAAAGTCAATGGGGTAAGACAGATTTGCTTAATAATAATAATAATAATAATAATAATAATAATAATAATAATAATAATAATAATAATATTTATTTCTATACCGTCCTTCTCCCGAAGGACTCAGGGCGGTGTACAGCCTATTTAAAAACACAGAAACAAAACAACAATTAAAATTTAAAATCATTAAATAATTAGGCTCCAATTAAAATCCCAGAAATTTAAAATACCCCAATTTAAAATGTTATGTTAATAGCCCGGCCTGGCGGAACAACAGGGTCTTCAGAGCGCAGCGAAACACCCGGAGGTCGGAGATCTTACGTAATGACCTTGTGATTCATTTAACAACCATGGCAAAGAAACATAAGGTCAGGTGTGACTCACTTAACAACTGCTTTGTTTAGCAATGCAAATTCTGTCCCAAACATGATCATAAATTGAGGACTATCTGTATAGGTTTACAAGATAGGTTTACAAGATTTAATTTAACTGGTGATCCAAGGATGAGTGTCCCCATTTGGAACAATATCGTGTGCATCATGATATCATTGTACACATGGCATGAATTAGATAATTTGTGTCAGATGTGTGATGAAATTGTGATGCTTTTGCAGCTTGCACTGGATATTTAGATTTTCAAACACTTATATTCTTTCTTGCATATTCTTCAGCATTTTTCTCTGCCTTTCCTATCCTTCTGTTTTAGATACAGATTCAACATTATTTTCCATATATGCTGCTGCTTCTTTTTTAAATTTAATCATCCTTTTACGGACAATAAGCCAATTAAGGGAGAATCTTGCTCAAACACGGGAAGACATATTTTATATGTTGAAGTTCTATTTTCAATCTCTGGCATTTCTGGTTTAATTGGATTGCAAGCCTTAATTGGTGATGCAAAAGACCTTTCCTTGCGATCCTGGAAAACACAATTTTTTGAAATGTGATATTGGTTTGAATTTAGTTTGTTCATTGTCTCTGGCACACAATTTTGAGTGGTTTGTTGCTTCTTTAGTTTTGAAGTCTATTTTTTTTCTTATTTTAAGGAATAGCTATAGAAGCCAGTGAGAGTTGGCTACTCTTGAAGCATAATTTACATTCATGCATGCATAAACACATAAAAAATTATGTCATTGTTTTTTTCTTTAAAAAAAATCACAGCTCAAGAGTGGATGCTTGGGTTTTATTCAACAAAAAGGCTAGAGGACAGAATTGACACCACACAGAGAGTGATGTCATTGGGACAAATGTTTACAAATGACACAATATAATCATTTTCATGAAGATGTCCTGACTCATATGATACCATTGTGTTTCTATCATTGAAATTGTCATAGGTGAAGTTAACAAAGACTAATAGATATAATACTTGACTTACAACCTGCCATTTATTGACCATTCAAAGTTATGAACAACTTTCCTGGGAGTATTTATGACCCAATTCTGAAGTTATAGCCCCACATAGTCACAGGTGATCTCATTTCAGGTGCTCAGCAACCAGCCTGCATTTACAATTGTTTGCAGTGTCCTCTGGTCATTTTATAACATTTTTGCCCAAAACTGGCATTTGCTTCCAGTTCTTGGCAAAACAAGTGCATAGAAAACAGTTGGTTTGCTTAACTACTACCACAAAATAAATAAATAAATAAATAAAAATTGTAAAATTGAGTCAGTTGTGTTGGTGACCTCCTTACAATCATCATGACTTATGACTATAACAGGCAGGTTCTATTACAGTTGTAAGTTAAGGACTACCTGTAATTACAAAAGACTTGATCTGTAGAGGTTCTAAATAGCGCTCACATTTGTGGTTCTAGGAAAGACAACAACAACAAAAAAAATACAATAGCTGAGGAACTGGATTGTTTTAAGACAAAAAGAGCCAAAGAAGATGTTGTCACAGATTGTTGAATCCTTGCACAGGTCATTCTTCTCTCACATCTGTTCTTTTCTCAGACTCCTCTCTTTGGCTGCCCACATCTCTCCAGAAACTGCTGGTGAAGCTTTCAGCCAGCAGTATATTTGTGACTTTGAAATAGCTTTTTCAGAAACCTGGGTGATTGTTTTGAAAGCATTTCATAGGCAATTAAAAACTGTACATCAGGAAGCACTTAAAACTGAGCATTAAGAGACAGACCGAAAATGGATGAGATTAAATAGATGAGGTAAAACACACTCTGCAGTCTCTAATTAAAATCAATACCAAGCTATGAAAAGATCTGTATGCAGAAGGGCTTTAAAATAAAAACCCTGAGAATAAAGTCACCGGTCTTCCTTCCTCTTAGGAAAGAAGGTTTTAAAAGTTGGTATTTCTCATTCTTATTGTATTTTTCCCCTGTCTACTAAATGCTTAATATTTATTATATTTGTTCACAAATAGAGAAGGTCATAAATGCAATCATTCATATCCCATGAGGTAAAGATAGGGAGATTTGTTTAAGGGTAGGTTGTGGGCATGCTCACAAAAGGGCCCCTGTGGAAGACGTATTTGGAGGACACCAGGGTTGAAAAAGAAAGCTGCTGCATGTTGATTTCATTTCATTAGCACCAGGGCAAGCAGTTTTTGAAAGGAAAGTTGGTGAAGTATTTCTCAACTTGGCAACTTGAAGATGTGTGGACTTCAACTCCCAGAATTCCCCAGCCATTCTTCTGGCTAGGGAATTCTGGGAGTTGAAGTCCATGCAACTTCAATCTATCAAGTTGAGAAACATCAATCCAAAGGTTTTCAGTTTCCATAATATCGTTCTGTGGTGTAGGGAAATTTCTTTTTCCCCATTACAAAACCTTGGAAACAATAGCAATTTTTTCTTGCATTGTAAGGTAGACTTGCTCACAAAGACTTCAGTTTTTTTTTTTTTAATCCTTGGAATAACCATCTAAGGTAGGTTTTAGGATAGTGATGGCTAACCTTTTTGCCATCGCGTGCCAGGAGCGGGGAGAGGGGGGGGGTCACGCACACACATGCCCACATCCATAATTCTATGTGCCCTGCCCCCACACATGACCCCCCCTGTTCCCCCCCACTCCTGGCACAGGATGGCACGGTGGGCCCGGTAGGCCCATTTTTCTCTCTCCCCAGCCTCCAGAGCTTTTCTAGGAGCTTGAGAAGGGAGAAAATGGCCTTCCCCATCCCCCCAGAGGCCCTCCGGAGGCCGGAAATGGCCTGTTTGCTGACTTCTGGTGGGCCCAAAAATCAGCTGGCCGGCACACACATGCATGCCAGAGCTGAGCTCGCATGCCCACCGATATGGCTACATGTACCATAGGTTCGCCATCACAGTTTTGGGACTACTAAAAACCTTATGAAGATGTGAACCTTGAATTCATATATCCTAATCTGACCTTGTAACCACAAAGCTATTCATTGATTAATAGCATATCCATTTTAAGCCAAACCAAAGGACAACTATACTGTCTTTTGTAAAAAGAAATCCAAAGATTTAGGATGAGGTAAAGTAAAGTATCTCTGGAAAGATACATTAATAAACACAAAGGACCACCTAATTTAAAACAGATTTTCTTCCCTTTTATTTTTTATTGTACAGTGTTATAACTCATTCAACCTCAGTTTTACTAGCAGGATCCAGACATCCTGCTCTCCTCCCTTCCTTTCTACTAAAATGACACTTTTATCATCCTTTTTCTTTTCTTCATGAAACAATCTTTTTTTATTTGCATATACCGTATGTGTGTACTATTATTATTTTATTAGCCAAGAAGGAAATTGCAGTGAGCTCCAGCTTGTTCTGTTCATTAAGTGAAAAGATTTGAAACGTGTCCTGTGTGTCTCTTATAACCTGAAATGAACATCACAGCAGAAGGAAACATTTTCTTCTTTTTTCAAAATTCCTAGAGGAAGGAGTGTAAAATGGAATTTTCTCTCTGCTGTCCAAAGTGGCCCAGCCTATTTTAGGAACCATTCTCATTTCTCTGTGACTCATGAAGACAATACTAGGCTAAACTTATGGATGATCTTAGGGCAGTGATAGGATATGGAGTGGAGTGGTTAGAATGCAGTATTGCAGGCTAATTCTGCCGACCGTTAGCAGTTCAATCCTGACCAATTCAAGATTGACTCAGCCTTCCGTCCTTCCAAGGAAGGTCAGTAAAATGAAGGCCCCGATTGTTGGGGGCAATATTCTAACATTTGTGAGCAACTCAAAAAGTGCTGTAAAGCACTATGAAATGGTATATAAGTGCTATCATTATTAGGAAGAAATGTAGAATCCTAATGTGGGAGAAGTGAGACCTGTAGCCTAAGCATATTTCTGCTGTTCTTGGTGGGATCTTGTATTGTTTAAAGGACAAAGTATGGTGATAGACCTATTTGAATTCTGTATATGACTATATAAAAAGCCAGTTTGGTGTAGTGCTTAAGGCACTGGACTAGAAACCAGGAGACTGTGAATTCTAGTACCAGGCACAAAGCCAGCTATGACGTTGTGCCAAACCCTCTTTCTCAACAGTAGTAACCAGGTAATGACAAACCACTTCTGGAAAATATTGCAGGCACTTGTCCAGGAAATTACCAGAAATCCAGGCACACTTCTCCATGCACAGACACACATACAGAAATAACCATAATCATAACAATCACTCAAAAACTTTTGCATGGAGACCTAGGGGAATTAAAGAGATCATTTATTATGGAAGAAATACTAGTTCAGTGGTTGATATGGTCAGATTATTTAAAAAGCAAAACAAAACATTAATTCATTCTACTTCTTATTCCTGGCAGCGATTTCCTTTAACAGTCCTGATGTTTGCAAGTGTAGAATCTCATATAAACTTGGTGATACATGAACAAAATGTAGTGTTTTGTGTTTTGTTGAGATTATTTATGGATTTCCCACCCACCACCCACTCCAAAAACTCATATGGAAACAAAGAAAGAAAGAGTCCTTATGTGTGTGTATGTGTATTCTTTAAATGTAAAAGCTGAGCAAACAGAACACTAAGCATGCTGAAATTGTTACAGTGGATATGGTCCCGATGCCTGGAGACATGACCTTGTATTTAATGCATGTGTTGATCTGCTCTGCATAAATTTGCTTCTAAAAAGAATGTTTAAATTCAGCCTGCATTCTCTTGAGAATCTTTATGACCTTATGGACATGTAGTATTTAAATTAGAGGATGTGGGTGATAGAAGGGGGAGGAGAGAAAATTCTGGCAGAAGTGAGAATAATAAGGATAACTTTTCAGGACTGTGTATCTGCCTGTAGCAATGCTTCATAATTTGCAGATCAGGAATGGGTAGCATGATTTATCCTCACCAACATCACCATTACTTGCAATACTCATTATTACTATCATTTGTTCCCTTATCTTGAGGTACCAGAGTTTCTGGAGGAAAAAAAAAAAAAGGGGGGGGAGATTTTTTTGCTAAAAGAACCTGAGTTGACTTAAAGGTGATTCAAAACTTCCATTTGGGAGGGTACTATTAACAGACAGAGTATTTCTTATAGATTCTCTTTCCACTTGTTTCAGTGGTGAAATCTAAATTTTTTTACTACCGGTTCTGTGGGTGTGGCTTAGTGGGTGTGATGTGGCTTGGTGGGCATGGCAGGGGAAGGATACTGCAAAATCTCCATCCCAAACCTACTCCAGGGGAAGAATATTGCAAAATCTCCAGTCCCACCCCACTCTGGGGCCAGCCAGAGGTGGTATTTGCCGGTTCTCAGAACTACTCAAAATTTCCACTACTGGTTCTCCACAACCTGTCAGAACCTGCTGGATTTCACCCCTGACTTGTTTCCATATCATTGGACAAAAGGGATGATCTCATTGGAGTGCTATGTATTGGTGGAATGTGGTGTGTTTGTATTTACTTGACCATCCACATACCTTCATGCAGGTGTTTTCCTTCTTGAGGAAAGACGTTGTGTTCCAGACTGTTCCTTTCACAACAGCTTCTTTCTATCATTTTGGGGAAAGCTAGTTCAGAAAGTAATGTGTCTGTTTTATTTATTTTTTTAATGCAGTTAATGGCCCTTCGGCTGAAGTCCACTTCCACTAAAGCTGAAGGTTTTTCCTGTTCAGTTCTCTAGGGGGTGGTACTCATCTCTATTTCTTGGCCAAGGGAGACAGCGTTGTCCAAAGACACTTCCATAGTCATGTAGTATGACTATATGCTGAGCCACGCAGAATGCTGTTACCTTCCCACCAAACTGGTACCTATTTATCTATTCACATTTACATGCTTTCCAACTGCTAGTGCTGAATGAAGAGCCCCCTTGCCTTTTGCCATTCCTTATCATATGAAGCCTGCACTTGTAGAGGTATTGTGCATTTCCTGTGAATTTACCATCTTTCCTCCTTCCATACCTAACCAGGTGTAAATACTCTGACTTTTCCCGATGCTGAAAATATACACCAATAAAGTAGTATCCTTCTCCTCTTTTTTTTCTTTTTTCCTTCTATTCTTTCCTCATTTAAGTCACAGTTCAGTCTCATCAGGTAAGGCAGACAAGAAACATGACCAGATAAGCTAACTCTACTTTTTAGCCTCTTGTTCTGCCCATTATGCAGCTATGGACTATGTGGTCTTTTATATGACTGTTTCCTAGGCAGTATCTCTTCACTCAGTCTCCTATAATATGTCATTACATCTCATGCTCTCTCTTTTTCTTTTTCTTTTTCTTTTTCTTTCTCTTTCTCTTTCGCTTTCTCTGCCCCGTCTCCTTTCTTTGTCCAAAGATAGAAAACCTTCCACACAGTAAATATTTCTTTGTTAAAAAAATGACTACAGAGCATGCTGGCTAAAAAATTCTGGGAGTTGAAGCAGGGGTGAAATCCAGCTGGTTCTATCCGGCTCAGGTGAACCAGTAGTGGCGACTGCGGGAGGCTCCTCCCATTCACGCGGATGTCATGATGTCACCTTTTTGCAACATTTTAAGCTCCTTGTCATTCGCAAAAGGCTTTGTGCATGTGCAGATGATGGCATGCGCACATTTGCGAACCAGTAGGGAAGATAAGTAAATTTCACCCCTAAGTTGAAGTACACACATCTTATAGTTTCCAGAGTTGAAAAACGCTGCCACAGAGGTGCATAACTCCATAGCTTCTGATTTTGCCGTGGAAGTCATAGACTTCCATCCAGCTCCTCCTAATATGACCTGGAATCAAAAATGTGAATCCAGACGTGTTTTGAAAACACTACTTTCCTACTGGATCACATTGAAATCATGTTGAATTTGTTCCACCTTGGCTGGCATCAAGGAAGCTCTCTTGAGGAAAGCTATTCAATAAAGAATAAGCAGACCAAGTTACCAGTTGGCCAATGTAAATTCGTTTTCAATTTCTATGGATTCAACTTCTAGGGATGTTTTTAATTACTAGATCTGAAGTCACAGAGTCTGAAGATGATAGTGGAGGGGGTGTATAAAAGAGGTTACTTACAAAAAGCAACATGCCACAATTGCAATACAAAGAGAATGTGTAGCAATGGTGCTGATTTTCCCTCTTACTAAAGTCTCCAGTCCTGTGGACTGATCTGCTAAAGATTGATAGAGAGGTGATATTGAGAATAAAATGGATGGCATTCTCCTCGTCATAATTAACTAAGAACAAGTACAAGAATCCAGATAGGCCCCACCAGAGGGTCACTAAAAAAATGTCTTTCTTGTGATAAAATAATGATCGTAATCTTGAAACGATATTCTTCCTATCAAATAAAAGACAAGTTGTAAAATTAAAATGCAGGATAAATTTTCAGTACCATACTATTAAAATACTTCCAACATTTTAAGAGGGGGAAAAGGAAAGATATTATGAGTTCTGGTGCTACAATGGTTAGAGTGCAGTACTGCAGCCTACTTCTGCTGATTTAGGCTGACTGGCAGTTTGAATCACATCAGGTTCAAGGTTGACTCAGCCTTCCATCCTTCCAAGGTGGGGACCTTCCCCGAAATGGGGATCCAGATTGTTGGGGGCAATAGGCTGACTCTGTAAATCACTTAGAGAGGGCTGTAAAAGAACTGTGAAGTGGTATATAAGTCTAAGTGCTATCTCTATTCCTTATTCTAGATCTAAAGATCTAAAATGGACACCTAACATCAAAAATGTCATCAAAAAAGCACAACAAAGAATGTTCTTTCTGCCCCAACTCAGAAAGCTCAAACTGCCCAAAGAACTGCTGATACAGTTCTAGAGAAGAATTATTGAGTCTGTCATCTGCACCTCTATAACTGTCTGGTTTGTTTCTGCAACCCAACAAGACAGACACAGATTTCAGAGGATAATTAGAACTGCAGAAAAAACAATTGCTTCCAACCTGTGTTCCATTGAGGACCTGTATACTGCACAAGTCAAAAAGAGGGCTGTAAAAATATTTACAGACCCCTCGCATCCTGGACATAAACTGTTTCAACTCCTACCCTAAAAATGACGCTATAGAGTACTGAACACCAGAACAACTAGACACAAGAACATTTCTAAAATGCCATCACTCTGCTAAACAAATAATTCCCTCAATACTGTTAAACTATTTACTAAGTCTGTACTACTATTAATCCTGTCATTGTTCCCATCACCCATCTTCTTCTACTTATAACTGTATGACTGTAACTTTGTTGCTGGTATCCTTACAATTTATATTGATTGTTTCCTAATGTGATTTGATTGGTTATTTGTACCCTATGACGATCATTAAGTGTTGTACCTTATGATTCTTGATGAACGTATCTTTTCTTTAATGTACACTGAGAGTATATGCCCCAAGACAAATTCCTTGTGTGTCCAATCACACCTGGCCAATAAAAAAAAATTCTCTTCTCTTCTCTTCTCTTCTCTTCTCTTCTCTTCTCTTCTCTTCTCTTCTCTTCTCTTCTCTTCATTGGTGTCTGTTACCTTGCCTCCAACTGGATATGTGAGAACGCACAGTTAGAAGAATCTTTGAAGATGTTATCCATCTTGCAAAGAGGCAACCTTTGAATTACTCATTGCTTCTAGTAGCAAAACTAAAAGTAAGGAAAAAAGTCTTTAGATTGCTGCCAAAAGTCTATTCAAGCTTGTACTTCAGATAGAGAAGAAGAGCCTCTTTCTTCCATATTATTTCAGTTTGTGTTTCTGCCTGAAATTGGCAATTTTGGACAAGGGCTATAAGAGGCTTAATATGCTGTGACTCAGATTTGAACATCTGCATCAAAACATCTTTGGAGTTTAACTACAAGGGCTGGAAGCTAGAAAAGGTCACTGAGAATACATTGGCAAACACTGAATAAAGCAATAAGCAGATGGATTGGGAGGAGATGGAGCAAAACAACCCAGCAAATTCTTCAACCTGGGCAAGTGAATTAACTCTCTGACTTGATGATGAAAGCTTGACATTTACTTATAACCGTATATTTATACGGATTGGTTTTAGATCAAGGGTGTTCAACCTTGGCAACTTTAAGACTTGTGGACTTCAAGTCCCAGAATTCCCCAGCCAGCCGTGCTTTAAATCCTATGATCCATCCAGGAACAACAGCTACTTAGGCACCAGAAAAAGCACAAGATATTTGTTTTTTAAATGGAAGTAATGGTGCCTTAAATCTCAAAAACCTAGAAACCTCGATTTTTTCAGTTTAAAATTAAATTGACCGATCTACTCCATTCCATCGACAACCAAAGTGCTAAAACATGAAGTAAAGAAAAAGAAGAATCAACTCCATATAAACCTTAATTTTCATGTAAAATCTCCTGTTCACAGATTTATTGTGTAGACATTAGAGGATTTATTGTAGTGGGGAAAAGTCCCTAATTTAATTAATCCCTAATGCTTATCTTAAACCCTGGTAGGAGATGAACTTGATTCATCAGCAAAATATATTAGAGAAATAGAGTGTCTTGTTAACTCATGGGGATGATTGCATTGTATATATAGTACCAGATTGAACGAAAACTAAATTAATGTTGTTTTAGTTCAAACTTGAAGCCCTCAGGATCTTCTCCTGGAATATAATTCCCAGAATTTGTCATATTTACTGAATATACTGACTTTTTTAGTGCAACACTTTATTTTAAAATTTACATAGGCACCCACACAACATGTGACTATAAATAACTATAAAAAATAGAATAAAGCATATTGCACCAAAGACAACTTCACTTGTTTAATCCAAAATGATTAAACAATAGCAAATTGTCAAGATGGCCCCAAATCTTCCTCATTCCATGCCTAGAGGGAAGAATATTGGTCTTAAAAGCCACCCAAAAAACTAGTAGATCAGAACCATATGAATCTTGGGAGAACGATGTTCCATGTGGCAGATGAAGTGACAGAGAAGGCACCACCTTCTAGGTCCTATCAGGTAACACTTCTTAAGTGTTGGCACCTCACAGAGCAGGAACTAAGAACTGAACCTTTCCCATTGACATCAATGCCAATTGGAACAAATTCTGAAGGAAGGAGGAAAGTATTGCTTCCCACTCAACAGCCTCCTGAGCCAGTCCAAAATGAAAGTATAATTTCAAGGCTTTCAAGGAATACTGCATTCAATTTTGGTCACCACGATGTAAAAAAGATGTTGAGATACTAAGAAAGAGTGCAGAGAAGAGTGACAAAGATGATTAGGGGACTGGAGGCTAAAACATATGAAGAACGGTTGCAGGAATAGAGTATGTCTAGTCTAGTGAAAAAAAGGACCAGGGGTGACATGATAGCAGTGTTCCAATATTTGAGGGGCTGCCACAAAGAAAAGGGAGTCAAGCTATTCTCCAAAGCACCTGAGTGTAGGACAAGAAGCAATGGGTGGAAATTAATCAAGGAGAGAAACAACTTAGAACTAAGGAGAAATTTCCTGACAGTTGGAACAATTAATCAGCGGAATGATTTGCCTCTAGAAGTTGTGAATGCTCCAACTCTGGATGTTTTTAAGAAGATGTGGGATAACCATTTGTCTGAAGTGGTGTAGGGTTTCCTGCCTAAGCAGGGGGTTGGACTAGAAGACCTCCAAGGTCCCTTCCAACTCTGTTATTACAAAAAGGCTCATTCTAATTGGTGCATCACTCTATTTCAATCCTTCCATCGTCATCAATAAATACAATCAACACTTTTTTGTACTGTGTGCTGGCCTAAAGTCCAATAGAAAGGGTTCAAATAATTTGCTTCTTCTCGGAAGATGCAGTTTGAACACCATCTCAACCATCTCTCCAAAAGGTTGGAGCCAGGGTGGAAATTGTCCAACATTATTGGGTCTATCAATGGCTTCTTGAGGAAGAACAATACTGCCTCTTCAAAAACAGGCAGAATCACTCCCTCCTTATATTCACCAGTGCTTGGACATACCACATATCGCCAGCTAGGAAGTCCAGGTGGCTGCACTTAGGTCCAAGAACCTGTACAGTTCCTAGTGGCCAACAGCATCAAAGTCTTCCAAGATAATCTTGCCAGAGCGTACCTCAGCCAATCACCTGGGCTATACAGCTGAGGTTCAAATTAGAATAAATCCAAGGAAGTGACAGATGCCTAAATCAATCTTCACAGAAGCTGTTCAAGTGGTTTATTTTACTTAGTCCTCCCTAAAAAGGACTGGGTCACCTTCAACAGAGTTGCCCAGGTTGCATTCCCAAATGGAATAAGAAAGAGAAAATAACTACATGTTGCTACATTTATTCTCATGATATAATCATTAATAAAGTCTCTTACCATGTTTAGTCAGGGATTGTCTGGTCAAAGGCTGGTCAAATTGTAACCAGCAAATAAGTCATTCCACTGTTTTCAATGGGACTGAAACAGGGCTTAGAGCAATAATTTGACAGGAATGCTAGAAAATGAAACACTGGAAATTAGAGCTACACCTTTCATGTTTTGGAACAGATGAATCAGCTGATTTGTGTCTTTTACACAACTGGGAAAACAAAACAAAACAACCCTCCTTCAACATGTTGCCACAAGGTGCTGGCATTCAGTACTTACCTGGTTGGATGTGCTCTGTGCAACATTGCAACAGATATGAATTTCATTATGCACAGTTATCCAGCACAGCCTGTTGGTTTTCCTTTGCAAATTCAGCTAGGAACTGTGGTCTGAAGCAGCACAAACTGAGATTACTACATGAGAGAAAATAGCCCATTCTCAAGAAGAGCATTTAAGTGTTTGATGTGTGTGTGTGTGTGTGTGTGTGTGTGTATTTTTGCAAAGCTGTGTTGGTGGAAAGAAGACACAACTTCTGGAAAATGAGAGGATTCTCACTTTAGAAGGCCATGACTTGCAAAAAGGCTGGCACGCCCACATTTGGGACACGGAGAAGAAAAGGAAGACACATTTCCATAGACATAAAATTAGAGATTCCTTGATACAAACATGGACTCAGATTAGGCAAAAATATTACAAAAAAATCCCAAATTGGCTTTCAACAATGGAGGCCCTGACCCACCCAAAT
This sequence comes from Pantherophis guttatus, assembly GCF_059756535.1. Taxonomy (NCBI): domain Eukaryota; kingdom Metazoa; phylum Chordata; class Lepidosauria; order Squamata; family Colubridae; genus Pantherophis; species Pantherophis guttatus. The sequence goes on from NC_142066.1 coordinate 144,337,901, forward strand.
AGGTGGGAGAGGGAGAAAATGGGCAGATACAAAGATATTTTAGACGAAGGAGGGAGGCTTAAACCAAATGACACCTTAGAAGACACAACTTCTGTGCTGATAATCTGCCATGCAGTGAGAATGGTGATGAAATGGCAAGGAAGAGTGAGCAGCTATGTCTGGGAACTCCTACGTAACTAAGTAAACAAATAAATCATTCCAATAGCCACTCTTCAAATGAATAATCACTTGTACATTCAGAGCTGTGGGGGCTGTTTTCTGAATTTTTTTTTGCCCAGTTCCTTTTCATTTTGATGGACAGAATTCCTGTTTGAAACATGTCTCAAAAGAGACATGAATTCAAGTGAATTTCCCATGACTTGAGGATGAAATAGCCAAGGAGTGTATGCAAATGTCCTACTTACTTATTGGCCAATCATCTGGCTCCATTCATTCAGCAATCTGAAGCCTCCTTGGCTTCTCAAAATCTTTCATTAAATCCCAAGTGAAGATGTTATGAAAACTGCCCATCAGACTTTTTAGAGATGAACAGAGCAAGAGTGATCATAGAGAGATTGTAAAAGTGATGAACTTATATCTGGTAGCAAACCATAGCACCTGCAATAGCCTTTTCTACTACTTTCTGTAATATAAGAAGCTCCAAGATATCGCTATAGGAAATTTAAAAGAAGCCCTTAAGCATTCCAAACATGCGGTAGAAAACAAGACATCCCTTATGCAGGAAAAGAAAACATTTGACGAACTTGAGTCAATAGCTTCAGCACGTAAGCTTCTGGTAGATATATGAATTTCCCCTTCCTCAAAACACTTTGTTTCTTTTCACTTCATCGAGATACAACTCATTTCTCACTGGAAACTCATGCCTATGGAAGAAAGTGTTGATGTAAGGCAGCTCTCTTTCTTCCAAATTATGTAGCACTAGCACTTAGGCTTATATACCACTTCACAATGCTTTACAGCCTTTTCTAAATGGTTTACAGAGCCAGCCTATTGCCCCCAACAATCTGGGTCCTCATTTTATTGACCTCAGAAGGATGGAAGGCTGAGTCAACCTTGAGCCGGTCAAAACAGAACTGCTGGCAATCATCAGAATTAGCCTGCAGTACTACATTCTAACTACTGCGCCACCCCAGCTCATATTATGTATGTATGTATGTATACATGCATTATGTATTTGTACTTATATTCCATTTTTTTAATTATTTTTCCAAATAGCTCAAGGAGGTGAACATATCCAACACACCTTCCTTCTCCTTTTTTTCCCACAACAACAACCCTGTAAGGTGAGTTGGAAAGAGAGAGAGGACTGGCCCAAAATCACCCAGCTGGCCTTCGTTACTAAAAAAAAAGTTCAGCCTTTCATTGAGGTTTTTGTTGTTGTTAGTTGCAAAGTCATATCCAACCTATCGCGACCCCATGGACAACATTCCTCCAGGCTTTCCTGTTCTCTATCATCCTCTGGAGTCCACCTACTGCTTCAGTGACTCCATCCAACCACCTCGTTCTCTATCATCCCATTCTTCTTTTGCCCTCAATCTTTCCCAGCATTAGACTCTTCTCCAGTGAGTCCTTCCTTCTCATTAGGTGGCCAAAGTATTTGAGTTTCATCTTCATTGAGCTTAGACTGGTTTATATGGGACCACTTGTCTTTCACATATTAAAATTCCCATAAGCCCTGATCAGAACTGCTGCACAGAAGTTCCAAGCTTTTGAAGGGCCCTTAGTTGCCTATCCCTGATTCTAAGTTACCTGGCAGCAATTTTACAAGGTTTCAGGCAAAAGCCTTTTCCAGATTGACTTAGAGAGATGCCAAGGATTGATTCTGCAGCATCTTCCACATGCACCTGAGACTTCCTTCAGCTGGTTCTCAGGGATTCTTCTGACTTACAGTAGTCCTCTAAAATTCAGCCTTCATGTTTTTTCACCTGAATTGGGAGAAATAGGCTTTGGAGGGAAGGCAGGAAGCAAAATCTCCATTTCATGAACTGCTTTTAATTCATGCAACATTGAATACTACACTCTGAGTCATTCTTAATTCTGATCTTATAAATTGAACTTCTTTGATGTAGATACAGAAAAAAAGTTATTTTCTCCTAGAACAAACTTCTAATATAGGGAGAAAAGGTTATAGAAACCTTTCTTTGCATATGCAACAGTAAAGATGGAAACAGGATAGAATGCATACATCTAACTGCCTCATAGAGATGATGCTAGAAGTTGGCACACTGCTTTGCAGCCTTGTCAGGTTAATTAATTTTAATTAGTTTAATTAATGAATTAATTTTTTAATTAAAAGAATATGAAAAAAAGAATTAAATCTGGGGCATAGAAACAGGCTTGGGCAAAAGGAGTTACTAATGCTAATGGGTCCTCTTTGATTTTCTTTTATACTGGTGCAACTAGAAAGTGTATTCTTAATAAAATTGATTCTATGCTCCATAGTTTACCATTGCAATACTTTGTCTGATTCGGAGACTTTTCTTTTCTTTCTTCTCTCATCCTTGGGCTGATAAGCTCTGGGGGACAGAAAAGATGACACTTTTGCCATGTTTTGGTTGATCCAAAGAAAAGATTTTGTCCAACAATAAAAATGGGACATGTTTTCTTGTTACTTGTTTCCATTCAGATCATTGAATTGAATTTTGATGGCTACATCAAAATGCTGGCTGAGAAGTAAAATGATTCTTGCCTTGTGGGGTGGAGGAAGCAAAGGATGCTATTTAAAATTAGTTTTGGGAAGTGGTGGAATTCAATTTTTTTTTTACTAGTTCTGTGGGCGTGGCTTGGTGGGCATGGTGTGGCTTGGTGGGCATGGCTTGGTGGGCGTGTCAGAGGAAGGATACTGCAAAATCCCCATTCCCTCCCCACTCCAGAGGAAGGATACTGCAAAATCCCCATTCCCTCTCCACTCCAGAGGAAGGATACTGCAAAATCCCCATTCCCACCCCATTCCATGGGAAGAATACTTAAAAATCCCCATTCCCTCCCCACTCCAGGGGAAGGATACTGCAATATCCCCATTCCCACCCTACTTCAGAGGAAGGATACTGCAAAATCCCCATTCCCACCCCACTCTGGGGCCAGCCAGTGGTGGTATTTGCTGATTCTCCAAACTCCTCAAAATTTCTGCTACTGGTTCTCCAGAACCTGCCAGAACCCGCTGAATTTCACCGCTGGTTTTGGGGTTTGTTTTGTTGTAAACAATCTGGAAGACAATTTTCTAAATAGAAAATGTATATAAATAAATAAATGCAATGGAAGACTATACAGTAATACCGAAGGTGATTCTTAACTAGACTAAAGACATGAGCTGGGAATGTTTGTAGATGTTCTCATTGTCTTAAGAGTTAACAAAATCTTATATAGCAATGGTTTCACCTAAGTATGACTAATGATCAGGGTGTGTGAAAGGTTGCAATTCATCGGTAACTTTTATGTCATGGAAAAGAGTGAAGGTTTAAGCAACCAAAACAAGGAACTTACATGATTCATGGTTTATATGCTTGCATCATTGACATCAAGGGGACATCAGCTCTCAGCTGTTTGCTGGTTGCAATCTAGAAGTTTAATACTTAAAGAAATAATGATAAATCCAACGCCTATCTTTAATCTGCATTGAAAGGTGCCTCATTAATTTTCAAGTGTTTTCTTTTCTGAAAAAAAGTGGCCATCTTGTACAGGTAGTCCTCGACTTACGACTACAGTTGAGCCCAAAGTTTCTGTTGTTAAGTGAAACATTTGTGAACTGGGTTTTGCTTCATTTTACGACCTTTCTTGCCACAGTTGTTAAGTGAATCACTGCCGTTGTTAAGATAGTTACACAGTTGTTAAGTAAATCTGGCTTCTCCATTGACTTAGCTATTCAGAAGGTCACAAAAGCTGATCATATGAGCCCGGGACACTGCAAAGGTCATAAATCTGAGTCAGTTGCCACGAATCTGAATTTTGATCACGTGACCATGGGGGATGTCTCAATGGTCATAAGTGTGTAGAACACACTTTTTTCAGAGCTGTTGTAACTTTGAATGGTCACTAAATGAACTGTTGTAAATCATGGATTACCTGTATTCTTATTCTCAGCTTTAAAATTCCCTTCAAGCTTAAAGAGATGGCAAATATAAGAGCCTGGTGTTGCAGCAGACTGATAGCATTGTGATTAACATCAGCTATCTGCAATTACTGTAAGTTCGAATCTCTCCAAGGCTCAAGGTTGACTCAGCCTTCCATCCTTTCTAAGGTAGGTCAATTGAGGACCCAGTTTGTGGGGGCAATAAAATGACTTTGTATAAATATACAAAAGGATGAAGGCTATTGCTTAACGCATTGTAAGCCGCCCTGAATCTCCGGAGAAGGGCGGCATATAAATCAAATTTTTAAAAAAGGGGAGGGGGGCGCTATGGATGGTATTCTGTTTTGATGCATCCGCCCATCACTCTCTAACCATTTTCAATGTCCACATATTCCAGACTTTTTTTTAAAAAAACTTTTTTTGGGGGGGGGGCATTCGCCCAACCTCTTTGGTCTCTTTATAATTAAAAAGTGCAAAGCATTAATTAAAAACTGTGTAGCATTACACAACAAGACTTGTGTCAGGATTAAAAGGGAAACAACATGATTTATACGCCTCCCTTAGGCATGAAAGCAACTGGCTGACTTTAGGCTAGTCACTTTCTCTGTCAGCCTAATCCACCTCACAAGGTTGTTGTTATGGAAAAAATAGGTTGGAGTGTTAGTTATGTTTGAGAACAATTTACCTGTGGAATGGCTTGCCTTCAAAAGGTGTGGGTGCTCCAACACTTAAGGCATTTATAAAGAGATAGAACAACCATTTGTCTGGAATGGTATAGGACAATGATGGCTAACCTTCTTGCTGTCGTGTGCCAAAAGTGGGGGGAGCATGGGGGGGTCACATTTGTGTGTGCCCACATCCATAATTCAATGCACCTCATCCATCCCCACGCATGTGTGTGCAACCTCCCCCGCTTTTGGCATGTGATGGCACAATAGGCTCGGTACATTTTTCACCCTCCCCATGCTCCAGAGGCTTTCTTGGAGCCTGGGGAGGGCGAAAACGGCCTTCCCCAGCCCCTGGAGGGCCTCCAGAGACTGGAAATTGCCTGTTCCCCAACTTCCAGTGGGACTGGAAGGCCGTTTTTTTGCCCTCCCCAGGCTTCAGAGCCTTTCTAGGAGCCTGCGGAAGGCAAAAACGGCCTTCCCCCACCACCCGGAGGCTGGAAACAGCCCGTTTCCCAATTTCCAGTGGGCATAGAAGGCCCGAAAATCAGCTGGAAGAGCTGACGTAAGGCAACGCTCGCGTGCCCACAGATATGAGTCCACGTGCCACCTGTGGCACGCGTGCCATAGGTTCGCCATCATGGGTATAGGATCTCCTGCTTGAGCAATGGGGTGAACTAGAAGACCTCCAAGGTCCCTTCCTACTCCCTTTTTCTGTTATTCTATAAAGTTTGCCACCTTGGGGTGACCAGATTAGTAGCCCCAATAGTAACTGTGGCCAGAAGATTTTTAAGTTTAATCAGTGGAACAACTTGCCTCCAGACATTGTGAATTCTCCAACACTGGAAGCTTTTAAGAAAATGTTGGATAATCATTTGTCTGATGTGGTGTAGGGTTTCCTGCCTAAGCAGGGGGTTGGACTAGAAGACCTCCAAGGTCCCTTCCAACTCTGTTATTCTATTCTAGTAAGATGTTTTAAAAGTGCTCAGCAAGGCAGCTTGGTGACTGCAAAGAAGACAACTATCTTTTTGAACATGAGATGTTAAGACATTAACGCACACGGGTCAAATTCCAGCTCAGCAAACCCCCTGGGTCCCAAGTTCTGATGTGCATCGAAACTGTACCTCTTGGGATAAAGTTGTGGCAGAGAGACCCTTGTAGTCAGAGAGGAGGGGGATCTGACTAGCATGTAAAGCAAAGCAAACACTGAGCATCTGCTGAAGTTTATCCTTCTCAGTCCCTTGAGCCATCAGGAATAGGTTTTAGAAAGCAGAAACAGACTCTTCTTCGGAGCTGCTGCAGTCCCAATAAAATCCTTAAAAGTAATGTTCAAAATAATAATAAAGAAGCCTAACCAAGGAGATAAACTCTTACGGGTGGTACAGTAGTTTATTTTCTCCAATAGTTTCAATAATCTTTCCAGCTTGGGTTGAGGGGAATGCATGTTAAAAGGACCTCTCTTTTGCAATGCCTGGTTTCCTTTCTCCCACCCCCACCCCCCATCTCCACCCTCTGACTCCCCAGCTTGAAAAAAAATCATCTTTATTCCCTGCCTAATCAGTAGGTTGCTTCAAGCTAGGCAGCATAGATAGAGGCGGAAGTTGTACAGGTCTGATAAGGACAGTCCAGCAGTTTCTAATCTACCATCTTCTTTTAGCTAGTCTTTGCAATCTTCTATCTTCCTTTCCTTCTTCCCTAACCTCCTTCTAAAGACTCTTTATATTCAGCAGGCACCAGGTTTGCAAACATTTCTGCCACTGTGCTTTATTCATATGGAAGCTTGGATTTCCTCTGTATGGATAAAGATGGGAGCACACATCTGTCTATGTGTGTGTGTTGGTGTGGTGCTTTACAACATCTAGATAGCATAATAGAATGTTCTTCACACGAAAAAGTTCTGCCTTACTTAAATATTTTTAATTAGAATTGTTCAATATAATAATAAAATAAAGATATACAATGGTATATAAAGCGAAAAGATGGAAAGTAAGAAAAAAGGGGAAAAGAATGGGAAATGAAAAGATATGATTATGCCTTCCACCCTTCTGAATAATTGCCATCTTGTTCTTTTCCCCATTTTCTTCATCATTTTTTTAATCACCAAATCCAGAAATCATTTATTTAATTTTTTTCTTCTTTCAACAAAAAGTCCTTATAGAATAGAATAGAATAGAATTTTTATTGGCCAAGTGTGATTGGACACACAAGGAATTTGTCTTTGGTGCATACGCTCTCAGTGTACATAAAAGAAAAGATACGTTCATCAAGAATCATAAGGTACAACACTTAATGATCGTCATAGGGTACAAATAAGCAATCAGGAAACAATATCAATATAAATTGTAAAGATACTAGCAACAAGGTTACAGTCATATAGTCATAAGTGGGAGGAGATGGGTGATGGGAACGATGAGAAGATGAGAAGATTAATAGTAGTACAGACTTAGTAAATAGTTTGACAGTATACAATATACAATAATTTAGATGAGGGAAATAGATGAGGAATTCATTAAATCTGCAGATGACACCAAACTGGCAGGAATTAATATTCATTTGTTTAATGTATGATGAGAACCACATACATACAATCCACGTAGTTATAATTCAAAACTTTCTACAGAGCAGTGGTGGGTTGCTACCAGTTCTCCCTGGTTCTTGCGAACCAGTAGTGGAAATTTTGAGTAGTTCGGAGAACCGGTAAATACAGTATTACCTCTTCCTGGCCCCACCCCCAATCTATTCGCTGCCTCCCGAGTCCCAGCTGATCGGCTAGAAGGAAAAAAATAAGACTCACTTGACAAGGATGAGGAAAAAATAAAACAAGGCACCATAGCTTTAAATTGAGAAGCCAAGAAGCCTCCCAACTGATCAGCTAGAACCGATCTGCTCCTTGTAAACCGCTCGGTGGTGGTAGATTGGTAATCTACCAAGCTGCCTGAAAGTGGTTTCCGATGCTCTCGGTGGTGGCAGAGCTGCAAAAAACTGTTTAAACTCTTGCCACAACACTTCAAAGGGCCGCCCTACAGCTGATCAGTGGTAAAAGGCAGTGTGGTGGTAGACCAGTGTGCTCCAAAAACAAATGGATAGACCAGTATGCTCCATGAACAAATGGGTAGACCGGTACAGCTCTGCAAGTAGTTAAAAGCCTGGTAGACCAGTACCTCTGCTAAATCCTAAAGAAGTGTTTGTCACATGACCATCAAACTACACCCACAAAATAAGCCACACCCACAGAACCGGTAGTAAAAAAATTTAGAACCCACCCCTGCTACAGAGGTATGGCAGTGACCTCATAACTGCATGTCCATCTCAGCTATCCAGGTGACTGCCTCTATCATTGCTTCATGCAGGTCTAAGGAACCAGAAAGGAACCTGGAAAGCACACATGGTTGCTAAGGAACTGGAAAGCACACATCCTGGGCAGTGTTGGACAATATGTTTAATATGTTACATATCAGCATCACAGTTGCATTGATATAGGGCAGAGGCACTTAACAGAATAACAAAGTTGGAAGGGACCTTGGAGGTCTCAACCCTCTGCTCAAGCAGAAAACCCCACACCATTTCAGACCAATGGTTGTCCAATCTCTTCTTCCAGTATCACATTTCATTCTGTTCAAACAGAGGAAGGCAGTTAAAACCAGGTGGTTTGGTAAAGGGATCACTAATGGCCAGGCTGCAATAAGATACCTTGGACCATTCGACTCTCTGGGCATTCTCAGGGGTTAACACCTGGATAGGTGTTAAGTGAATAGCTGATTTCCATGCTGGCCTATAGAATTTCAATACTGTACAGCAGTGGCTTCATAACTGGATGTCCAATTCAGCTGGCAGAAATAGCTAGATAATTTGCAGTGCTTAAATCATAAAGGGAAAACAATTACATAGATAAAGTAAAGATCACATGAATCAAATGAATGGCAGATAAGTAGCCAGGAATTAGGAAATGATGTGATAATTGCAAAAATTGCATCTCCTGATCCAACATAGAATCGAGATTTCATTGTGTCTTCTTGTGTTACTTGGTGTTCATGGATGCTCTCTAATAGTCTTCAGCCTCTTTGTCTTACATAATGGCTGTTATAGTCTTTACACTATACGTCGTAGATCAGTAGTGCATTTCAAAACCTGTCGCTACCAGTTCGCTTGTGGGTGCTGAAGAGGCAGGAAGACAGACAGTAACTTCAGCTCTTTATTTAAGTAAGTGACTTCTGCAAAGGCTTAGTCGGCAGCACTCCCTTTTAAAGGGAGCAGTCCCACTGATTCAGCCCCTGACAACGCTTTATATTTCCCTCCATTTGAATCCAGCAATCAGTGGTGGGCATGCAAATGTCCAGCTAAACCCGGACCTGAGTGAAGGCTACATCCCTGGCTTCACTTGCTATTTATATATGTAACAGGGTGCATGTGCGTTCCCGCCTCCCACCACCACTACCAGTTCGCCCAATCTGGGGCAAACTGGTAGCAACCCACCACTGTTGTAGATGCCTCCTGTTTTTCCTTCTTAGGCTACTAGATCTTTTGATTTACTTAGGAATTTTGGGCGGGCTTTAATTGACCTGTGTGCTATGATGATGCTGTGTGGTTGTAATAGTCTGTTGGTAGTTTCTGAGATGTTTATGATGTATGATAATTTTATCTTTTTCATAGCTTTTGTTGATTGTGCTGTAGTGAGTTGAAAGGACAGTCACTTTCTGACCATTCCAAGTTTTGTGGATATCTATTTTGTTGGAAGATGTAGCATAGGTGATCTGGTGTCTTGAGTTGCTGCAATACCTCAGTGCTCATCTGAATAATGTTCTTACACCGCTCCACTTGTGGAAGGTTGTTTGTTATTTTGGTACATGTGCATTTTTTTCCTATAGACCCGTGTTCCTAATTTGCTGCTGTTTCCTCTGATGAGGAGGATATCCAGTAAGAGTACTACATATGTGGTTGTTTTCTTCTTCCCTTGTGAATTTTATTTCTGTGAAGACGCTGTTGATTGTTTGATATGTCTTCTCTAGTTTTCCCTTTTTATTACAACAAAGATGTTATTGTTGTGGCCCGTCAGTGGCCTGTGCACCTAGTAGATGATTCGGACAGCGAGGAGGCTGGTGTGGTGCTGCGCCAGCAGCCTGTGCAGCTGGCACTTGAATCAGACAATAAGGAGGCTGGAGAAGATGTGATGCCAGAGGTGGGGATTCAGCCAGGGCCTTCAGAACCCCCAGAAACTCCTATAAGTGAAGAGGAAGAAGAGGAGGAGCCTCTTTTCGATGCAGGGGCACGCAGAGCTGCCAAAAGGCAGGAGTAGATCTCAGGAGGAGGTCTCCTCGAGAGTAAGGCTTGGGGCTAATTGGCCACTCCCTTAGCTTATTTAAGGAAGGACGACGACTGAGGCAATTTGCAGGGAACAACTTCATTCACTCTCCTTCGCATCTGGATTTTAGTTCTCTTATCAGTTTCCTGCAAATTGCTTCTGGGCTTTCTGCTAACCATAGTAAGATTACAATTATTCTTGTAGGCTGTTAAGAAAGTTAATTAACAGCCTTTGTTTGAAAAAGACTGATTTAATTTAGTAAACTAAGGTTTGTACAGACTTCGTGTGTGCTGCGTTCTTTGGGGTCCGTAGCTGGGGCAGAATAGTTATACTGGATCATTGATTGTACTGTTGGTTGTATATGCAGGGGTAATATATAGTTTCTAGATGGCATACTATGGTTTCTGTTCTGACCGGTGATCCCAATGGTTGTTCTTCTGATTTGTTGGTACATCTGTCCATCAAATTAAAAGTAGACAGCGAAGCAGAGACTGATGAGGTCCATGATTCTGAGCATTGCAATCTTAGTGTAGTGTTTTGTGATATTAATAAAATGATAAGCATTTTATTTTTAGATTTTTTTTAAATTTTATATTCTGGAAGCAGCTGTAGAGGGAGATGGATAGAATATTTGCTGCCCACTATGACCTGTTCAAACTTTTTTGTGCATTCCTTGGTTATTGTAAGTTGATGGTAATAATATAATTGGATGAAGAGGTGTATTGGGCTTGCCTATTTTTGGGCATCCATAGAAGTGTGGGAGGACAGGTTAGAATTATTAATCAGAAATTTGTCTCCTGGTTTAAAAAAACAACCCAAAATTTTGTTCATATTAATGCTTAGAGCTTCACCCAGAAATTACGCAACATGGCTAAAGGGAATTGCTTGTGAAAATAAAAAAAATAGACAAGGAGGTACTGCTGTTTTTTTGCTGGCTTTAAAAAAAAAAAGTTGTTACTCAGCACCTTTGTTGTCTGAAGCCATGTCGCAGAATGCTGAACAAGGCATTTTCAGGATGTGCTCATGGATGATAAGAAAGGCTTCTTTGTGATTCAGTGCAGTTGTATACAATAAGAAAATCTTAGAAAAGGTGAGTCGCCCTGGAGTTAGAAAATATGTCTATTGATTTTGTTAACAAGACTTAAGAACATTTTGTTAGGTCATAGATGGGGAAGAATTATTCTGAGAAAATAATAAGGGGACAAACTAGATGTTCTACTTCTATGGAAAACATTAAGAAAGGTTGGGCAAGCGATCAAATGAGAATTGTAGCAGCATAGGGAGTAGTGAGAAGGGAACAATCCTTAAAAGAGAAACTCTAGAAAGACACACAAGGGAACTCCAAAAACCAGGGAACTGGCCCATCAGTTCTTTTGGTAACCATAATATGAATTGAATGACATCCCAGTCCTTTTTCCTAACTAGTACAATTCAGACCGGACTCTTAAGAAAGAGATAGAGAAAAGATGGGAAAAGCATGGGAGACAAGTACTTTCGCCTGGAATGCAGAATTGTCCTTAGAATCAAATTATACAAGATGCACAGCTGGGTGTAACTTCCCTTCTCGATGTTATCAAAATAAACACAACACAGGAATGTCTGTATTAAAGGTAGTCCTTGATTCACAGCAGTGGTGAAATCCAATTTTTTTTTTACTACTGGTTCTGTGGGCGTGGCTTGGTGGGTGTGATGTGGCTTGGTGGGAGTGGCTTGGTGGGCAGAGGGGAAGGATACTGCAAAATCTCCATTCCCACCCCACTCCAGGAGAAGGATATTGTAAAATCTCCATTCCCACCCCACTCTGGGACCAGCCAGAGCCAAATACCATTGTATTTGCCAGTTCAACATTTCCAGGCAGCTTCCAACAAGCAGTCAATTGAGGGGGTGGGGGTGAACAGGTTTACTACTCTTGTCAAAACTGTGGCAAAAGAGGTGATAAAATCAGTCACAACCACCTTGCTAAGCAACAGAAATTCCTGTCCCAATTGTAGTTGTAAATCAAGGATTATCTGTAATACCATTAATACATTATTCTTATTACCTTATTGTTTTTCATCCTGATGTCTAAACCACTTAGATTTGCTTTCATGATTAAAACAATATCCAAACTGAATTAATAAATAAATAGTAACCTTTAGCTATAATTTTGATCTATTATTGTCTGAAACAAGCTCTTCAAAAATTATTCTAAAGATGAAAAAAGCTAAGGATAATCCAACTTCTGGAGACAGTATGTTTTAAGTATGGGGGCTTTTACTAAGAAGACTTAATATGTTTCTCAATCCCTCATGCCTCCAATGGAGAAGGAATGCTTGGTGACATGGTGTCTGATCAGAATATCTTTCTGTAATTTAAGTCGGATGAATTTATTTTATTTATTTTTTATTTTATTTTATATTGGATTTCTATACCGCCCTTCTCCCTAAGGACTCAGGGCGGTGTACAGCCAGATTAAAAAACATGCAGAACAAATATTAAAAACAATTAAAAGATATATAAATTTGGCCCAATTAAAACTCATTTACCAATTAAAAACGTTTAAAACATTTAAAAACAGTTAAAAATTTCATCTTAAGCCAGCCCGGCTTGTTTAAATAAATGGGTTTTAAGGGCGCGACGGAAGGCACTGAGGTCTTGGATTCTCCTTATCTCTGGGGGGAGCTGATTCCAGAGGGTAGGTGCCCCCACAGAGAAGGCTCTCCCCCTGGGGGTCACCAGCCTACATTGTCTGGCTGATGGCACCCCGAGGAGGCCCTCTCTGTGGGAGCGCACGGGTCGATGGGAGGTCGTTGGTAGCAGCAGGCGGTCTCGAAGATAGCTAGGCCCTATGCCATGGAGCGCTTTAAAGGTGATAACCAACACCTTGAAGCGCACCCGGAAGACAACTGGGAGCCAGTGCAGCTCGCGCAGGAGCGGTGTTACATGGGAGCGCCATGCTGCTCCCGTCACTACCCGCGCTGCTGCGTTCTGGACCAGCTGGAGCCTCCGGGTGCTCCTCAAGGGGAGCCCCATGTAGAGAGCGTTGCAATAGTCAAGGTGAGAGGTGACGAGGGCGTGAGTGACTGTGCACAGGGAATCCTGATCAAGAAAGGGCCGCAACTGGCGAATCAGGCGAACCTGACAAAAGGTCCCCCTGGTTACAGCCATCAGATGTTCCTCCAAGGACAGCTGCATATCCAGGAGGACTCCCAGATTGCGAGCCCTCTCTGTGGGGGCCAATGACTCGCCCCCAATAGTCAGTGATGGAGTCAACTGACTATATCGGGATGCCGGGAGCCACAGCCACTCAGTCTTGGAAGGGTTGAGCTTGAGCCTGTTCCTCCCCATCCAGACCCGTACAGCCTCCAGGCACTGGGACATCACTTCAAGGGCATCGTTGGGGTGGCTTGGGGTGGAGATGTACAGCTGGGTGTCATCAGCGTACTGGTGGTATCTCACCCCAAAGCCACGGATGATCTCACCCAGCGGCTTCACATAAATGTTGAACAGAAGGGGCGAGAGGACCGATCCCTGCGGCACTCCACAAATGAGAGGCCTCGAGGTCGACCTCTGCCCCCCTGCCAACACAAACTGCGACCGGTCGGAGAGAAAGGAGGAGAACCACCGCAACACGGTGCCTCCCACCCCCAACTCTTATATTGGAATTTAATTGTGTCCACCAACAAAAACACCTTCAGGGATTTGGTAAAGTAATACAGATATTTGCATTGGTTAAGACTAACATTAGGGGCTTTATTACAATCACTATCAATCATGCAGAATAAGATAAATGTTGCTAATCAGTTGAACATTGATGTCTTTCTTCCATCATTGTGTAAAAAGCAAATATCTTGTTTTTCTTAACTTCCACCTTTCCTAGAATAATCTGGATTTTAATGCCAGGCTTCTTGAAAGACAAAACGGGTAAAAAATATATTTAATCCAGAGTCTAGATTTTAACACAAGGTCAACCAAATGTTTCCCAGGAGATCATCTAGAGAACTTCAATATGTTTTTACATTCCTCTATAGTAGTCCATTGTCAGTGACATCTTGCCTAGGGTCAGATGAAGGAATCTGGCTGACTCAGAGAAGTAAATGGCGTACTATTCCCATCATCATGTAAGGATCCAATGCTAGAGAAGCTATTATGGCACGTAGAGCAGAATAGCATAAAAATGCTGTTCCCTGAAAATTAAACAAACAAACCTACACTAATTAAGTATATGCTGATTTGCTGCTCTTTTAGGACAGCCAAAATTAGCAGTCTGATTATTGAACACAGGGCAATCTCTATACCTGCTGTTCAGACTGAGGTTCTCAGATCTCCATCCATCTCTCCAACAAACAAACTTATTAGTTCACCCTTTATGAGTCTGCCCTGTCCACTGAAAATAATCCAGCTGGACATGTTGAAAGTTATTAGTTCTACCCCAAAGGCTTTTTTTTTCCCTTCAAAAAGCAACTGGACTATTTTTTTTTTCCTTTGAGGAAGTAACAGAAATGTTTCACTTCTCATCCAAGAAGCTTCATAAATTCTGATGGCAGGGGGGATGGAAGGATAGGTGCTGACAGTTGAAATTGGATGGTCTCAATTGTCCACATTTTGGATAGTCCACATTCTGGATAGAGAGGACCATTGAACTGAAAGAGGGATAAAAGCAGGGGTGAAATCCAGCAGGTTCTGGAGAACCGGTAGCGGAAAATTTGAGCACTTTGGAGAACTGGCTGGCCCCAGAGTGGGGTGGGAATGGAATATTTTGCAATATCCTTCCCCTGGAGTGGGAATGGAGATTTTGCAGTTTTTTTCTCCTCCCACGCCCAACAAGCCACACCGACAGAACTGGTAGTAAAAAAAATTGGATTTCACCACTGGATAAAAGAACCCATCTATGTTAGAACTGAGCACTCCTCCCTCAACAGAGGGGGAGGAATAAGACACCATATATCTGCAGTTTACATCAGTTCCAAGAAGATTCCACAACCAATTGAACCCTGATTCAGGTGACCCTGAGAGCACAGATAAACCCCCAAGTTTATCAACTGGACTATCTCAGAGAGTGCTAAAGACCAGATGATTGCAAAGAAATACAATTCTTCCACCCCCTCCCATGTTCTATCAGAACCTATCCTTCCATCCCTTTGGCAGGCCTGAAGGCCCATTGCAAAAGATGGCTTCCAGGCCATATAGTATATTGAATTCCTTCACTATCCAATCTCAATTGTCAATACCTATCCTTTTATTGTAAACTAAACAATGATAGAGTTTCTCGGATGAGAAGTGAAATATTTTCTTCTTCTTCCTCAAGGAAAAACAGTCCAGATGCCTTTTAAAGGAAAAAAAAAATAACACTTTTGAGACAACTATGACTTGGATGCCTAAGAGTCTCCACAGACATTTATCCCAAAGCTGTAATTCTATGAGATGTAATGAAGCAATAGCTGATATCTGAATCACAATGCCTTTCCTGGTGCCCCAAACTTTTGAATGCTTCAATTAATTACTCCAAACTCTTTGCTTTTCAGGTAAAAAAACAATCACAAATCCCGTATTTAATTAAAACCTGGAACAAAGATAGTTTATATTTTTAAAAAATCAAGTAAAATGTATCATTTGCCTTTATTCTTTGATTGAGGCCATAATCATGTTGCTAAAATGTCTTTGACTATGCAAGAAGTTTTGATTGTTACTGAAAATATTTTTTCTACAACATTATACAGTGGCTTACAGGGGAGAAAATGAAATCACCTTTGCACCTAGACAACAGATTGAAGATTTATTCATTACTACATTAATCTATAGTAAACTTCTTTATTCTTACCTCCCAAGGAAATGTAAGATTTTCTAGAGCATGTGATTAGTATGTTTATCTGTGATATCCATGACAATTAGTGATTATTCAGTAGAGTGGAGTGGAGTGGAGTGGAACGGAACGGAACGGAACAGAACAGAACAGAACAGAACAGAACAAGCTGAAAGGAAGTCTTCTAGTCCAGCCCCCTGCTCAAGCAAGATTAATTTGATTGATTAATTAATCAATTAGATTAATCATTTCTTAGGGGCCCTATATTACTTCAGAAGTCCTTGAATTAGATTGGCAAGAACAGAAAGAGGACATCTTACAGCAACAATACACAAATCAATAAAAATACGGGCCATTTTATTGTTTACATTAGTAGGACAGCATTACATTCTGACCATTTTAAAGTCAGTTTTTAGAAGAACCATAAAATATTTTCTATTTTCATCCAATCTGTGTTTGTATCTATATCTGTCTAGTTTCTGACAACCCTGTGCGAATATTGATTTATTTATACATAATTTGTGTCCCCATTCCATATCAATATTTTTTTAAAAGAATAAAAGTTATTTACATATAAATATGTATTATACATTTCAGTTATCTCTCTTTGTGCATCTGTGTGTATATTTTTGTATGGATTTTATCTCAGAAATGTTTTTCTGTAAGCCCATTTTGGTAATTTTGGGAAATATGAGTTGCAAAACTCCACATTAACCTCAAATGTATTGATCATGTCAGTTTGCATTACATTCCACAAAGGATTTATAAGATTTCTACTGGCATATCTGGTAAAAGAAGAGATGAAATTGAGATTTAACTGTAGCCTGATTCTGAATGTTTATTTATTTTTATTTATTTTTTTGAAGTATTTCATATTCTTCCTTGGCAATGTTTTGCAATATCTTGGGCCAATTAAAAAAATAAATAAAAAATAGCACCACCAAGATTTAATTCTGCATTGCTGATGCTGGAATGATAGGATTTCCCTGTTTTGAAGCATTTCGTGATAGATCTTTCCTTGTAACAACAAACATATGCCAGAATAGACAAAAGCCATTTGGACTGAACCACAAATAACTTGGAATTTCTGGAAACAGCAACCCAGTGAATATAAAAAGAGACATTCCAATTTAAAACAGAAGCTCAAAAGGTCATCAGAGAACCTCTATTGGCAATGGATTTTGTGCAAGCTTGGTTCATACAATATTCACATTTTCCCCAGCAAAATAAGAGTCAAGGAGGCATGGAAGTATAGATGGATTTAACAAAACAAAACAAAACAAAAATCAATTCCTGTAGACTGTATCAGTTTCATAAAGATATCAAGTGCTGATGACAATGCTGGTGATTTGGGGGGCAATAATTTTTTATTTATTTTTTATGTTATTTATTTATTTCATCAAGCATGTATTTTATGACAGATACAAGTGTAAACATAATTATAAATACATGAAAAGGATACGAATAAAAGAAAACATTAGGACAGGGACGGTAGGCACGCTGGTGCACTTATGCACGCCCCTTACAGACCTCTTAGGAACGGGGTGAGGTCTACAGTCGACAGTCTAAGGTTAAAGTTTTGGGGGTTTGGAGAAGAAACCACAGAGTCAGGTAGTGCATTCCAGGCATTGACTACTC
Organism: Pantherophis guttatus; assembly: GCF_059756535.1. Taxonomy (NCBI): domain Eukaryota; kingdom Metazoa; phylum Chordata; class Lepidosauria; order Squamata; family Colubridae; genus Pantherophis; species Pantherophis guttatus. The sequence goes on from NC_142066.1 coordinate 144,355,354, forward strand.
TGTTATGGAAGTCGTATTTTTGGCAATTGAGTTTGAATCGGTTTACCATGAGTTTGTATCTATTGTGTGCTCTTGTATTGTTTTGGTTGAAGTATTCATTGGCTGGTAGGACGTTGTATCAGATGATTTTATGTACTACACTTAGGTCAGACTGGATTCGAAGTACCTTCCCAGCCTTGACCAAATGTCATCAGCCTAGTTCTAACCACTTTTGAAACTTTTCCAGAGTGTTGCAAGCCATATAACACAACAAAGCCCTGAAATGCTGAAATCATCCACACAAGTTGGTGCATGTGATTCCATCAGATTTTTTTTAAAAAAAAACATATAAATTGAATGTGAAGGTATAACCCAGGGGTCTGCAACCTTAAACACTCAAAGAGCCATTTGGACCTGTTTCCCACAGGAAAAAACAAACACCAAGAGCCATAAAACCTGGGTGGGCGTGGCCAACTCCATGTCACTCACTCCCACCAGTCACATGACCCCCCCTAGCCACACCTACCCATCCGGTCATTAGGGCAGAAAACTGGCAGGAACCCCAAAACCCTTTTCTCTCTTTCTCTCTCTCCTTCTCTCCCTCCCCCCTCTCTCCCCTCTGTATCTCTCTCTCTGTATCTCTCTCTCCCCCTCTTTCTCTTCCCCTCTCTGTAACTCTCTCTGTCTCTTTCTCCCCTCCCCTTCTCTATCTCCCCCCTCTCTGTGTATCTCTCTCTCTGTGTATCTGTCTCTGTCTCTCTTTCTCCCTTTCCCTTTCTCCCCCCCGCTCTTTGTATCTCTCAGATTTCCAAGGCCAGGTGAGGAGTGACTGGGAGGAGAGCGTGAGGAGTGGAGCCAGCCAGTGATGGGACATGGAGACGCAGCAGAGGGTCCAACGAGCTGCTGTGGCTCCAGAGCCGTGGGTTGCCAACACTCAGTATAACCAAATCATATGTTATAAGAAAGCATGACTTCGTTGCGTATAAATCAGTTCTTCTTTAAATTCTGATATTTGGTAGGTTTGCTCTAAGTATTACTAACAAAGACCAGAATGGACATAACCATGGGACATGGTAACCTTCTGTTCCAGAATTTAGTGACTGCACACAGAAGATAATATGTATATGGCCCTGCAGTAAAATTGTGCACACTAATGAAATTGCATTGCACCTTTCATCTTTCTTCATGAATATCTGCTGGAAGGAAGAAGGTTTTGATATATACAAATATATAAAAATAGCTTATTTATTTGAAAAGAAACCCTGCCTAGCATCTTTTCTGTAAATCTAATGCAGTGTGTATTTTTTAGAAGACATTTTATTACCAAAGTAAGTAACATCATCAGTGCACTGTGATGCATGAAATGAAGTATACGGAAGAAAACCACCAAACTCAGAGAGCACCCAAAACCTCATCATTCAACCAAATATTCTCTTTTATAAGTACATAGTTTCAGATCTGGATGGAACAACCTGTGACATTCTGAGTTGTTTATTGAATGCTTGTGTATGTTAACTAAGCACTTTTAAATTCCATTGATTTTGAGGGTAAAGCAAAATATTCTTACTGAAATCTGGATTCTTCTACTGTAAGTGGGAGTTTTGATAACCTGAAAAATCACTTTGTAGGATAATTAGAAAAGTATATGGACCAGTATCTTTTTTTCATGTAAACGATGCTGTGCTTCAATGGTTAGATGGCCTATACATTAGTATCTGAATACAGATCTTTTTAACATTCATATTTTATTGTGTTTTTTTTAACATAGGCAAAATGTTAATATATATTACAAGTCCATGTATGATACACCATATGCTAAATAAATAAATAAATAAATAAATAAATAAATAAATAAATAAATAAATAAATAGAGACAAGAAGGGGGGAAATCAAGATGAAGAAATTGGACTTTTATGTTAGCTTCTATCAAGTTCATCGTTCATAAAATTTGGGGCTTCAAAAATTCTTCCGAAGGCATCTTGGACCACAATCTCTACATTTTTAGGTTTTTATCTGCTATCAGTAAAAGAAAAAAAAACATACTCTCAAAATCTATAAGGGTTTCTTTGACATTTCTCTTGGTGGAATTTTAAAACTCACTTCATTGCTAGACATATCTGTGTTTAATCCAGTGATATTGTGCTGTTGGTTTATATTTCTTCCATCACATGATAGTTGTCCGGCTTTCCAGTTAGAAGATGGAGTACCAATGTATCATGATGGAGGTTTCAACCCTTGAGATTATTGTGCAGTGAATAGCAGAGGATACATAATTTTTGGTCATCTTTACCCTGGTGACGCAGTGGTTAGAATGCAGTATTGCAGGCTGACTCTGCTCACTGCCAGGAGTTCGAACCTGATAGGCTTCCATGGTCAGTATTGTTGGAAGAAATATCCATCTGGTTCATTTCCAAACTGGGAGAAAGATACTAGAAACATGGAGACTGATTGGAAAGATGGTTTACTGATGAACAGAACCACATGGGTTTGTGGTTCTGATGCAGCTGACAAAATGGAGTTGAGAGTGGGGTTTTTTTCATACCTTCTCTTGGGCTTTGCACTTGAGCTTCCTTTTTTTTTTTAATACAATTTTTATTGATTTTTTTTACACAAATAAAATATAAAAACAATTCTGTTTAACATCGGATTCGCAGTGTTTGTACATATATACATGAATAAGTGTCTGGTGTCATTTGTACTATACATTTCTAATTGATTTCTGCACCTTTTATTTCTTCCTTAATTCTATCATCTATCCATTTGTACCATCTTCCCCACACAGTATCATAGTCAGAATTTTCATCATCATTTATCTCGTGAGTTAATTTACTTATCTCTGCACACTCTAATATTTTGTTAATTATAAGGTCATCTGGTGGTAGGTCTTTCTTTTTCCAGTATTGAGCATATGCTAGTCTGGCAGCTGTAGTTATATGTATTAGGAGGTGGACCTTTTCCTTTCCGTACCCTTTCTTTACCATTCCCAGGAGAAATATTTCTGGATTCAGATCAATGTCTTCTTTAAGTATGTCTTTCAACCATCTCCAAATTTTACTCCAGTACTTTTTTGCTTCGGGGCATGTCCACCATGTATGAAAGAAGGTGCCATGACCATGGCCACATTTCCAACAATTTGGCTGCGCATTGGGGAACATCTTTGCTAGTCTTGCAGGTGCCAAATGCCACCTATGAAGCATTTTGTAGTGATTTTCCTTATATGTGGCTGCTCTAGTTAATTTATAATTTTTATTCCAGGCTTCTTCCCATTCATTAAAGTTCAAACTGTGTCCAATATTTCTTTCCCATGCTCTCAATTGATTTCTAATTATATCCTCGTCTCTGTCTTCCTCTAATAAATAGTTATACAGCTTGGCCAACGCTTTTTTCCCTGGTCCCATCAAAAAAGGCATTCGATAATCTAAACTGGAATTTTATGACCAAGCAAATTAAAATAATGGGATTCGGGCAAAACTTCGAAAAAATGATAAAAACTATGACAATCAGAGGGCGAGCATTTTAGTAAATGGTGACAGGACAAGAATTTTTCAAATTAAGAAAGGTGTAAGGCAAGGCTGCCCTTTGTCACCGCTATTATTTATTTTGGCTCTGGAAGTTTTGCTACGAAACATTAGAAACAACGAGGAAATCAAAGGCCTAAAAATTAGAAAAGAGATTTATAAAACGCAAGCCTTTGCGGATGACGTGGCGTTAATATTAGAAGATCCATTAATATCTGGACAAAAAGTATTAGAGGAATTGGGTAAATATGGAGAGGTGGCAGGCTTTAAATTGAACAAATCTAAAACCAAAATACTTACTAAGAATGTAACTGAGATGCAGAAGAAAGAGATAGAAGAAACCTTGGGCTTACAAGTTGTCCCAAAAATAAAATACTTAGGAGTTTGGCTAACCAAAAGGTGCTCATCTCTAAAAGAAGATAATTATACTCCATTAATTAATAAATTAAAACAAGATCTGGATAGATGGAAAAAGATCAAATTATCACTTATTGGCAAAATTGCGGCAATTAAGATGAGCATCCTCCCCAAGATTTTATTTTTATATCAAATTTTACCAGTAATTTTAAAGAATTTTTTTTTTTTCAGAATTAAATAAGACCGTTAGGGAATTTATTTGGGAGGGAAAAAAATCAAGGATCTCACTCAAAATTCTACAAGAAAAAAGGAATGTGGGAGGATTTGGACTCCCAAATTGGGAAATGTATTACAGAGCAGCAAAGCTGATATGGATAAAGGATTGGATCACCTTGGAGAATAAGAGAATCTTAGTGATAGAAGGACATGACCTACAGAAAGGGTGGCATGCATATCTATGGGACAAAGACAATAAAAAGAAAACCTACTTCCACAGGCATAAAATTAGAGACTCCCTAATACAAACGTGGGTGGGAATTAGGCAGAGATACTATTCAAAAGTCCCAAACTGGCTTTCCACGGCAGAGGCAATGATTTACCCCAACAGGTGGGGAATGGAGAAATTGTGCAGATACAAAGATATTGTCGATGGAAGGGGAAATATTAAATCAAATGAAGCCCTGAGAGATCAAGGTATAATCTTAGATTGGTGGACTTATCTGCAAATAAAATCAAGATACCAGAAAGATAAAGAAGAGTATGGCCTAGAATTAGGATATAAGGGATTAGACAAAATTTTGCACTTGAGCTTCCTGTTCCTATGCAAGAACATGTATTCTATTGGCTATTATCAGATGGGATCAGGTAGGGGTTATGTAAGGATCATAGTTGGCTCTATAGGGAAAAGAGAAAATGCAAATCCTAGGTGTTTGTCAGAGCTTCCAGGTTGTTGAAACTTGAACTGCTTTGGCAGTGGGGCAATGAAGGGGCTTCAATTCTGAAAAGGTGTTGGGCAATTCCTTAATGGCTTTGTCCTGTGTTGGATCTTGAGTGAGGACTAATGCTACCATTGTGCCTCTGTTCAGACTTTGCTGCAGGAAGTTTCAAAATATCCTGCCTTGATTGGATTTCTGCCGGCAGTATTTGCTTTGCCTATGAATAGAGCTATCTAGATACTTGTCTTCCTCTTTCAATAAACTTTTTTATCTCTTAATTGCTGACATCTGCTGTGGGCTACTAAGAAAACTGGGGGCTGCTTTCTGCCTCTTAAAAAAAAAACATGTCTCTCCATTTCTCCCTTTGGGGAAATATAATATTTTGCCTTTTTAATATTTCCCAAAATATTTCATTCTTCTAGGAGAGTGGGTGGGTGCTGACTTTCTATTGTATATTGAAGACTCAGTTTGTTGGGGGCAACATGCTGATATTAGCAAACTGCCCAGGGAGTGCTATAAAGCACCATGGGGCAGTATATAAATCTAAGTGCTATTCAAGAACTTCACATTCTTCTGGTAACAATCTCCTTTTTTTTTTTAGAGCAATATTTTGAACTGCTACGAGTATATTTTTTTTTTAATTTTTCATAGAGCAGAATATCTGTCTAATGCTTTTTCATGTGGGAAGTTAGTTACATGAGTATTTTATTATTCACTGGTTTTCCTGTAATAAAAATCTCCAGGGGCTAATCATTCTGTCAAGATGGATTAAATTATTCTGTCTCTTTGGGGAGGGGAGAAGAAAACATCTTTCCCCCACTGAATACGAATTTAGTGTTTAGCTACTGCTGTCATATATTCTAAGGAGTGCTATTTTAAACGGCATGATATTTTTAACATTACTGGATCATTGGCAATTAGCCATTTGTGAATCCTTCTTCTTGCTGTCACCCTTACTTTTCTTTCATGAACTTTTTCTGTACCATAGCATTAGACACTGTTAAATTAGTTACATACCAGGAATGAAAAGTTTTTTTTTTTTTAAGAAAAAAAAATCTGACTTTTTTTTTTAAAGTGGCAGTGTTTTCATCTTATTCTTCGAACAATATCGGAAGATTTCTTTTAAACAATAAACTTGCAGTGTGTGCTGAGGTATAAAAGCAAAATCAGAGTCAGTATATTGCATGCTATTCTTGTGATAGTACCTTTGAAAACAAGCCTATTCCATATAATGCTGGTGAATTCTTTTGCAGCCTCTGTGCTAGGGAAAGCAGGAAATAATCTCAATGGTTTAGCTTACAACAGGGATTCCCCATGAAACATCTCCTTCTCCTGGGTCTTATTAATAAATAATAAACTTTATTGTCATTGTACGTGTATACACAGTATGCAACGAAATTCACTTAACACCCAAAGTCCAGGTCCAACACGCATAATCCCCAAACACACTCCCACCCACCACAATTCTCCACCCCTAAACCACACAAGCATCCACACAACAGAGCAAGTAATCCTGTCCAACAGTTCACTGATGGTGGCCCTTTAGTTCATTGTTGAGTGCAATTATAGCTCTGGGATAAAAACTATTCAGGTGACGTGTGGTCCGAGTTTTAATTGTTCTGTATCTTCTGCCAGAAGGCAACTTCTGATATTACAATTGTGTGTACATGTCGGTGTGCATGTGTCCTGGGATGTCCTCCAACTGACCCCAACATTTGAAGAGACCTGATTGGAATGGAAACTAATCAAGTAGAGAAGCAACCTAGAACCAAGGAAAAAATGTCCTGACAGTTAGAACAATTAATCAGTGGAACAACTTGCCTCCGGAAGTTGTGAATGTGCCAACACTGGAAGTTTTAAAGAAGAGATTGGACAACCATTTGTCTGAAATGGTATAGGATTTCCTGCCTGAATAGGGGGTTGGTCTAGAAGACCTCCAAGGTCCCTTCCAACTCTATTATTCTGGAAATTAATTACAGGTAATTCTCAATTTGCAATCACATAGATATTTGTTAAGTGAGTTTTTCCCCATTTTTCAACTTTTCATGCAGGGGTGAAATCTAAAATTTGTTACTACTGGTTCTATGGGCATGGCTTGGTGTTGGGGGTAATGTGACTGGGTGGGCGTGGCCATTTTTTTTTTGTTTAACTTTTAAAACCACTTTTTCTACAACCTCTTCAGCTAAGAGGTTGTAAAAAAACTGTTTTCAAAAGGCTCTGAGGATCCAAGCTGAGTTCCCTGATTGGCAGAGGCTTTTTTAAAAGGGTTTTTTTCTTTTAAATGCTCTGACGATCCTAGCTGAGTTCCCTGATTGGCAGGGAGCGATCAGGGAACAAAGGCTTTAAAAGGAAAAAAAAGGCTTTAAAAAAGCCTCTGCCAATCAGGGAACTCAGCTTGGATCGTCAGAGCATTTAAAAGAAAAAAACCCTTGTTTTCTTTTAATGCCTTTGACAAGCTGCGCGATCATCAGAGGCTTTTACTTTTAAAAGCATTTTTTCTGCTGAAGTTGTAGAAAAAATGCTTTTAAAAGTAAAAAAAAAAGCCTCTGATGATTGTGCGGCTCAGCTGGGCATTGGGAGGCGGCAGGGATTTTTGCTACCAGTTCTCTGAACCACCCGCCTCCATCGCTATCGGATCGGGTGATCTGGTCTGAACCGGGAGCATTTCACCCCTGCTTTCATGCCACCTATGTTAAGTGGATTCACTGCATTTACTTATTAAATTAGTAACATGGTTGTTAAGTGAACTTGGATTCCTCATTGACTTGGCTTGTCAGAAGGTCACAAAAGGTGATCACAGGACCCAGGGACAGTGCAGTTGTCATAATTATGAGTCAGCTACCAAGTGTCTGGATTTTTATCACATAACCATGGGGATGCTGTAACGGTTGAAAATATGAAAAAATAGTCATAAGTCACTTTTTTTGGCGATGTTATGATTTTGAATGGTCACTGTTGTAAAACAAGGACTACCTGTATTTCCCAGGCTTTCACTGGATTTTCTTTCTCTTCTAACAACATCATAATTCAGGCAGGCCAAAAATTGATTTATAAGAAGAAAATAAATTATCTGTCTTGTCCAGTATCCTGTTCTCACAGTGGCCATACAGAGCATACTATACAAATACAAGAGTATCCTTCAGTTTATACTTCTCAGGAACTGTCACAACATCTACACAGTAGTCCTCGATTTACAAGTTTTAGAAGTTACAACCAGACTCCTAAAAGTTATTTACAACCAAAGTTACAATGGCTAGGGTGTCCACATTCTGGGCACTCAGCAACCACCCTACATTTATGTCCATTTTCTGACCCAGCTCCCCAAACATGACAAATCCTCTGAAGTTAACTCAAAGATTCCTTTATTAGGAGCGCCAGCAGCCCCAACAAAAAATTTCTCTCTCACTGTAGGCTAACAAGTCCGTTTGGTTGGAAGATGAATAGTTGTCTGCCACATCTATTCATTTCTGCTCCCTGCCTTTTATCTCCAGAGCTGGGGTGGGGCTTCGCTAGCAGTGGTGGCTCTTCCTTCCTAAGGATCAGCCCATAGATTTCCACTGCTCTCCTCTCCTCTGCCTTCTGTGCATACAGGCACTGGGACCCAGCTATTCCTCCTCTTCCTCATCAGCCACCTCCAGACCTGGGTGGGACAGCCCAGGCTCCACTTCTCTCTCTCTCTCTCTCTCTCTGCCAGCTCCATTTCCTCTTTCCCCTCGGAGCTCTTAGGCTGCCTTGATGCTGGCCCTGACTCCCATGCCTCCTCCTCATCTGATTCAGCTGCTGGAGGGGCCGGTGGCCAATAGGCCACAACAATCCATTTGCCATCCAATGGTCACACAACTGTGTTTTATGATGTTTTTGTCAGACACCACAGTTTGCATAATGACGGCCACAATTGCTTTATGATTGCTGCAAAAAAAAAGTTGTAAAGTTGTACTAGTCATATCATGACCTGCATTACATTTGTCATGACTTATGTCCATAATTGCCAGGCTCAATTATATTGTAAGTTGAAGGCTATCTATAAAATTCAATCAGATATTTTAAAATCATTAATAGCCCATGGATACAAAATTAATGGAGATATTCCATTTGTAACATATTACATAAAGAATTGTCCTTTGAAGACGCCACAGAAATTATAAATAATGCAGAGCATGATATTAATGTAATGTGTGTGCTTTCTTTCAATAGAAAGTTTCCGAGAGCACTTAGAATGAATACACAGAGACAGTCGTACATATACACACATGCACATAGATATACAACAAGATATAAAAATAATACATGAACAATGTAAGCATGGGTATCAAAATATTGATTAAAGTTTACATTTTCCAGAAGGACAGGATGTTATTTCTTCTGCCAGTTCCAGTTATGGAATCCAACTACATTGGAACTCAATATTGCTCCAACATGGTTAGTGGAGTAACTTTTTTAAAAAAAAGTATACAAAAGAAAAAAACCCTGTTTTTAAGTGCTCCACTACTATTTTCTAGCCCTACCTTGCCACCTGATATATTCTACTTTATACCACCAATTTTAACCCATCAGGCACCAAAATCAACTGTAATAGAAATCTTACCTAACTAAAGCAAACTTCAAGTAGTCCTCGACTTACAACAGTTCATTTAGTGACCATTGAAAGTCACAACCAGAGGTGGGTTTCAGCAGGTTCTGACCAGTTCTGGAGAACCAGTAGCAGAAATTTTGAGTAGTTCAGAGAAGCGATAGTAAAAATTCAGACTGGCCCCGCCCCCATCTATTCTCTGCCTCCCAAGTCCCAGGGAATAGGGATTTTGTAGTAACCTTCCCCTGGAGTGGGGTGGGAATGGAGATTTTACAGTATCCTTCCCCTGAAGTGGGGTGGAAATGGAGATTTTACAGTATCCTTCCCCTTTCATGCCCACCAAGCCACGCCAAGAACTGGTAGTAAAAATTTTTGAAACCCACCACTGGTTACAACAGCACTGAAAAAAGTCACTTATGACCATTTTTCACCCTTATGACCATTGTAGCATCCCCACGGTCCTGTGATCAAAATTCAGATGCTTGGCAACTGATTCATATTTATGACGGTTGCAATTTCCCAGGGTCAACTTTTGTGATTTTCTGACAAGCAAAGTGTCAGGATGGGGTTGAGGGTTGTCCCCGAACCGTGAACCAGCTCACGAGCAAACACACTAGGACTGAAATAAAACTAGCAGAGGAGTCTTGTATAAAAATATACTTTACTTCAAAATGTTTAAAAAACACGATATCTTTAAAAAGGCACATTAATAACAAAGTCTTATCTTGGTTAAATGAAGCCAGGCCATCTCCCTAAATTCCTCTCCACAATACCGAAACAGTCCATAGGAAAAAACTAACATGACATTAAACAGCTTCGGTGTCGATACATCATCGAGGTGGTAGAAGGGCAGCAGCGTAGGCTTCACAGCTAAAAGTCACCTGTGAAAAACAATTCAATCAGCAAATGTGGCTTGACGCTCCTGGGAGGGAAACTGTCCAGCGCTCCCTCCGATCGTAGCTCCAGCAGCAGCAACAGTTCAGTTGCAGCTGGCTCCGTGGGAGTATCTTTACACAGCTCTTTGACTCCTCTTCTGCTGCTATCTCTGCTGCAGCCATCAGGACTCCTTATCTGAGTTCTCCTCCCTTCTGCAGCTCTGCTCTGGGCTCTGCATCCAGGTGCTTCAGCACTGGCTCTGCATCTAGACCTAAACAGCATCTAGGCCCAACTAGCAAGCAGAAAGGTCCGTGCTTATATGGGGAGTTAACCTGCAATTAACTAGGGCGGGGAAGGCTTGCAGTTAATTGCAAACAGGAGATGGCTTGATTGGATCCATACTGTTTGTGACTGATCAAGTAGCCACAGCAATCCTGAAAAGACTCGTGACACAAAGTCAATGGGAAAGCCAGATTCACTTAACAATTGTTGTTACTAATTTAACAAGTGCAGTGATTCACATAGCAACTGTGGCAAGGAAGGTGGTAAAATGGGGCAAAACTCACTTAAACGTCCCACTTAGCAACATAAATTTGGGGCCCAATTGTGATTCGTAAGTCAAGGATACGTGTATATGTGTATCATTAAAGATATCCTCTGAGAACTTCTAAGGAGGAGATTTCTTGAGTTTCTTCTTCCAAACCAAATTATTTAAATTTTGCTGTCTCTTAGTCCTCTTGTCTGCAGCCCCTCCCTCCTTGGAATCCAGACTACATTCTACCACATTCCAATTCTGAAGTGGATTCTGCTACTGGTTTGGTTCCAGTGAAGGAAATAGCAAAGGGAACATTGAGAACAAAAGAATGAGGCAGTCATTCCCTGTATTTGATTGGAAGCATCCTAGAGACAGAGGAATTGTTTACTTAATATATGATTTTTGAACTGATGTCACCATCAAGAGGAATTTTGTGTATTTTTGTTCCCAGTGTGACTGGTTGGGATTTAATTTCAGTTGGGGTGCAGTAGGTGAAATATTTTCTGCACTTTTTGTAGAAAGCCGTAGATAATTTAATGGCTTTAGAAAGATGGGAGAAAATGCCACTATTAACACATAATGGCTGTAGAATGCAGAAGATTAGTTGAATGCAGGAGACAAAAGGTTATACCAAGGACTAATAATAAATATATAGGAGGATTGCATGCATATTTATACAATGTTTTCCCTACATTCCATTCATCCAAAAAGTCTCTAGAAAAATCCCTCATTTTCCAATACCACCACCCCCCATAGGAGCAACTGGGTCTACCTTTTTAATCTTGGATTGCATCCTCTCCCTTTCAGAAAATAACAGCATACCCAGTCAAATAAATTGGTCATTTATTTGACAAAGCGTTAAAGAAAGAGGTGGCATTTATACAAGGTAAGGGAATAAAGCAAGTCAAGACACTGTAAATTATGGCTTATGGTGAAAGTGTATACACTGTTATTATAAAAGTTATAGCAGTGATTTATTTTTAGCAAGTTGTTCTATCTTTCCTCAAACAATCCAGTTGTTAATCTAATACAGGCTTTGAGTCATTTCATACTTCTTAGATCTTTTGCCCTGGTCACCATATGTTTAAAATTGATGTTTATTTTTTTCCCCCTTTAATTTTTTGCAGCCACACAAAAGGGAATATTCACTTGAGACAAGATCTAACAGAGAATGGTGGATAGAATATTAGATTTGAAATCTGGGTTCAAACGCTTGTGGAAGCTCACAGCATCTCTTTTTTAGCACCTCCACTTTGAAGAAAGGCTGAATGCAGATGTTTTCATTTCCAAGCTGCAGTTAATCATAAATCCAGAAGCACCAGTCCAGAGCAGGCTGAGCCAGATATTAATAAAACGAGCTACAAATCAGCTCTGCAGCAGCAATTTTGGAAAAGAGATTTCTGTAGCCAAGGACTGAAAATCCCGATTGGTGCACTCCGAAAATGATAATATCTCACTGGGCCACATAGGGAGAGAATGAGAAGGAAGCATAAGGATGCTATTTTCAGTGGCTTTTCCCCAAATTCTCTCCTGAGGTATTTATGTTTCCAAAGTGGCTTACAAATCAATTGATAGAGCAATCATATAATAAAATTCAATCTATTTAAATTTTGAATTATGAGCAATGGACCTCATAAAAATAATTACCTTATTTATGGTTGGTGATTTTAGAAGCAAGACAGATTTTTATCTAATCTCAATTATTTCTGGATCAAATCCTCCCTCCCACCCTCATGAAGATTATGGTTATTTCCATGTATAATATTCAGTAAATAGGCCAACACCACAGAGAAGGCTACTGTGGTAGCCAACAGTCTAATAGTTGTCAACTGGCTCTCATAGATGAATTCTGAAACTCTTTAGCATTTAAAATGAATATCAATACTTTAAATTAGACTGAAAAACAAACAGTAACTTAATATATCAGAGTCAGAATTGATGCAGTATTGACAAATCCATCCAATGTCTATGAGTTTTCTTGCTTTGGCATTCTGCATCAGTTCAATCCAGTGTTTCACAATCTTGACAATTTTAAGAGGTCTGAACTTCAACTTTCAGTTGCTCACTGGGGTGTTCTGGGAATTGAAGTCCACACCTTCCATTCAAGCTTCCAAGGTTAGAAAACACCAATTTAATCTTTCAATTTGTTTCTATGAGCAGCTCCATAAGTTCCATGAGCACTGCAACAATTCAGTTTGGATACAACCACCAAACCATGCATTTCCCATGCTTGTTCCCAAGCATGTTCCCATGCTTCTAGTTTTCTCCATTAAAAATGTATTTGACCAGTTTAGTTTGAAATGTCAAAGTGCCCACACTTCAAACAGCTGTTTCATATTTTGTTTTGTTCCTTGCTTGCTTATTTGTTATATTAATTTATATAGCCCCCTCATCCTGATATCATTCAGGGCAGCAAATCTGGGATTAAAAAAAAACAATTAAAAAAGAAAATTAATAATAATAGCAACATCAAATTACTTCAATGGTGCCCAGGGACAATCTAACTCTAAATCCAAAATCACAAGCTCCAGACCCCATACTCAAGTTTTCAAGATTTATAAAATGCTATCTAGATCAGGATCAAATATTTTGGGGAGAGTGAATGGCATTTCCTAAACTGATCTATAACAGAGAAGGCAAGCTTCCTGAAACTCACCACTTGATGCTGTTTAATAGATGAGACCAAAAGCAGGCCTCTCTCCTTCTTGGATGTAGTCCTATCTTCTTTATCCTATTTCTTTTATTGATTTTAATTATTTTGGTATTCTTTTTAATCTAAGCAATGCATACATTTTTCCAGCTATGTTCTGTCCATTTGAAAGAGAGAGACAAATATGGGACAAAACCTGTTGTTTACCTAAACTAATTTAACCAGAGCATTGGACAACTGGGAGTAACCCCGCCACCCTTAATAGGCACAAAGAGTGTGTCATCACGAAGACTAATTTCCCTGCTCTGTCCAGCAATAGAAGGCCAATAGGGCAGCTGGTTTGGCTTGTATCAAGTACCATTACTTAAGAATTTGACTGAAATGTAATACTCCCTTTCAAGTTAACCTATTTGGCATCCCAGCTCACAAAGATCTACAGAAGCATAGCCAGTGAAGAAGCAAAAACATTTTTATTATTACTGTACATAAAAAGGAAGCAAAGCCAGTTTACTGACAGATAAAGAGAAGGATGGATTTCTCCACCCCCACTCTCAATTCAAATGGATTCCTTTTGAGCCTTATTACCCATAAAAGGGAAATCATGCAAATATTAATATGATAAGGAGTAACAAAAGCTGCTAGACGCCATTGGGTTTATTAGAATGTGATTCATTCTGGAACTGGACAGATAAAAGATAGAAGTATTATAATAGATATCTATGTCTGCCATCTCTGTTCATATAAACTAAACTACCTCAAGCACACACACACACCTCCATGGGAAATGAGAGAAGGAAACAAAAGCAGTCAATTGTTCAACAGCTGATCAAATACACCAGTAGTAATTCCAAAAATGCATCTTTGCCCTTGATGAATAGCATATGTTTAGTGACACTCAGCATTCATAAATTCAAGGCCAGGTGTGCAGAACTGAAAACAAAACAAAAGAAATTTCAAAGGGACCTTGACTTTAGAGGAGAAGCTTGTCCATAAATCCTCATGGGTTCTCTAAGGAAAAAATAATAATAACGGAGAAACACATTGCAAATGCAGGAATGGGGGGGTGGGGGGGAAGGTGGAATGAAATTGCCAGTAAGTTTTCCTTTACAACAGCATGCTTAGTTATATGAGATATATCATAAAATAAGCAAGCATACAGGCAAACAAAGGAAATGGTGAATTAAAAATATTGATCCTGTAAATTGATCCCATAAAAATATTGATCCTATAAATAACACTGTTACAGCACAGGCAGTAATGGTAATGGATGGATGATAGATAGATAGATGATAGATAGATAGATAGATAGATAGATAGATAGATAGATAGATAGATAGATAGACGGATGATAGACAGACAGAGACAAAGACTGACATACGATCAGACAAAAAGGCTGTCGAATCTCTCCTTAAAAAACTCCTGCATTGGAGCACTCACAACTTCTGGAGGCAAGTTGTTCCACTGATTACCTGTTCTAACTGTCAGTAAATTTATCCTTAGTTCTAGCTTGATTCTTTGTCAAGAAGTATGCCATAGCACTTGGTAGATTTGCCACAAAGGCCTTGAAAAAGGTATTGAGATCAGAGGTGGGTTTCAGCAGGTTCTGACCAGTTCTAGAGAACCGGTAGCGGAAATTTTGAATAGTTCAGAGAACCGGTAGTAAAAATTCTGACTGGCTCCACCCCCGTCTATTCTCTGCCTCCCAAGTCCCAGCTAATCCGGAGGAAATGGGGATTTTGCAGTAACCTTCCCCTGCCATGCCCACCAAGCCACAGCCACCAAGCCAAGCCATGCCCACCAAGCCACACCCACAGAACCAGTAGTAAAAAATTTTGAAACCCACCACTGATTCAGATCCTGTGATGTGTCTATGCCTACAAAACATTGCAAGCCATCATATTTCTTGTAACAAACTATGAAAGTGAAAGTTGGACTTTGAAGAAACAGGAATGGGAAGAGTGTTGAATTTTAGTATTGGAGAAGACTCCTGTAAATACTGTGGATGGTCAAGGAAACAAACCAATGGGCCATCAAAAAAATCAATCCAGAGTTCTCAGTCAAGGTACAGCCATACACTAAATAAATAATAAATACTCAAGGTACAAAACAGCAGGCTCATATTATCCTACTATGGATACACCAGGCTATCTGGAAAAGACATTAATGTTGGAAAGGTGGAAGGAAAAGGGAGAGGAAGAATATGAAGCAAGGTGGATAGACTCAGTTACAGTGGCAATGGATGCTGTGTTAGAAGACCTGAAAGTTAGATCAGATCATCATGGAGCTGACACCAAATTGATGGCACATAATCCATCAGCTGCATATCTTTATTCTGGTCACTGACTAGAACACAAAATTAATAGAGGATGGAACAAAATAAATCAGTTTGTGACTAGATAATTGCTGTTATCAAACATGTCTAGCTTTTCAGCTGAAAATTTGTCCACGTTCATATAAATGGAATAATATTGGTCCGATAACTATACATAAAATAAATCAGAATTGCCAGGGTAATTTATTAAACGGGGAGTGATGAGATGGGCCCTTGAATTCTTAAAAAAAAAAAAAGGACAACAAATGTAGCAGGACATGTTCTATGCTTTGAACAGATTCTTCTCCTTAGTTCCTAGAGAATTTTTTTTGTATGTGCTCTCAAGAAGAGACTGTACTAAAAAGTACTAACTGATGTTATAAGCCAATTGAGTGCGTACCTCCCTTTATGATAAAAACTTTCTACTTGTAATTTTCTCCCTTGCTTCCTAAGTGATCTTATTTTTTTATCAGCTTTAATTGTGTTTATGCATGTGTTTGTATATATGTTCAGTTATTCTCTCTCTCTCTCTCTCTCTCTCTCTCTCTCTCTCTCTCTCTCTCTCTCTCTCACACACACACACACACACACACACACACACACACCTCAGTTTTTTCCTGTTTTTCAGAAGTTTGCCATTTCTGGGGCAGTGGTTTGAACAAGCTAATTGCAAGCTAATTCTTCTGACTGTCAGGAGTTCGATCCTCACTGGCTCAAGTTTGACTCAACCTTCCCTCCTTCTAAGGTCAGTAAAAGGAGGACCCAGATTGCTGGGGGCAATATGCTGACTCTGTAAACCACTTAGAGTGTGCTTTTAAGCAATGTGTCTACATGCTATTGCTATTGCCATCTTCCTAGGGCTGAGAGAAGGTGGTTAGTCCAAGGTCCACCCTGTTGGCCTAGGCAGAAGTGGACTTTCATTTTCACAGTTTCTAGCCTGATGCCCAAGCTCTTAAAAAAATCTATGTCTATGTCTATTTTCTATCTGTTTTCTATTTTCTACCCAAGAAGTAATATTTAGAAGCCCATTTTTTATGTTGAAAGTTTGTGCATTTAAAGTTTAAGAATTAACTTTGGAAAGTCTGAACCGAAACTATGCTAGATTCCATGACAAGGCAGCTGTCAGACATACTGAGTAACATGGAGAAATATTGGCTGCTACTGAATGTCAGCCATCAAAATATTTTGTCACAGGTACCAACTCTGCATACGTTATAATATTTCATAATAGAGCCAGGGAGAAAACTTTCATCCTAAAAATAAGTCTAAAATAAGCTTTTACTACTTGGAGAAAAAATAGACAAGCAATAACTATAGTAGAAAAAAGATTGTTTTCAGCAAAAATAAATTTAACATGGAATGGAGAAAATATCCTAAAATGTACAAAGAAGAAGAATGCCTGTCTGGGATCCAATATCAGATTCTTTTCTAAATCCAGTTTGGCCAATAATTCCAAAGACTTGAGTGCGATTTTATTAAAGCCACTTGCTTTGGTTTTGTTTGCTCAGTGTTGTGCAAGAGGCATCTAGAAATAAGCCACGGGTTACAATGCAGGCCAAGAACGAGTTATTTCAGCTTCAATGTTCCTGCCAGGATTTGAGTGCAACCTTTTTGCCTCAAAAGAAGGGAAATGGAGGGGAATGACCCATATGAAATGATCAGCTGTGCCAAGTCTGTTTATTTATTTTTTTCATTTCGGACCATGACGAAGAGCCCCTGTGACCGAGTTCCATGAAGGGACATTCTTATGTTTTTTTCTTAAAGTTTTTTTCATTCAGTTTGTTGGAAAAAAATATGACATTCCATTTCAAGGAAAAGGAGAATCTATGTGTAATTGGTGGAATGTGTGAAACTTGTGCTAATCTGGTGAAGGAACGGCAAAACTGCACATGAATGTCCTGGTTTTCCTTTCCTTCAGTTGCTCTCTACCTTCTCATACATGAATTAAATTCAAAGGAAGAATTCTCCTCCTCCTCCTCCTCCTCCTCCTCCTCCTCCTCCTCCTCCTCCTCCTCCTCCTCCTTCTTCTGATTGGGAAACCAAGGAGACTTCAAAATGACCAGATTCCCATATTACTTGTTTAGCATTTGATATATCATACATGGAATAGCAATATATATAGATTAATATATATATATATATATATATATATATATATATATATATATATATATATATATATGTGTGTGTGTGTGTGTGTGTGTGTGTGTGTGTGTGTGTGTGTGTGTTTGTGTGTGTGTGTGCGTAAAAGATCTAAGATCAAAGACCTGTGTCTAGGCCATCTAACCATTGAAGCATACCATCATTTATATTTTTTTAAAAATCAGGTATTGATCTGGTATAGGATCTCAGCTTACAGCCAGTCATGATGTGATCTTCAATTTGCACCCTGGATAGTGAAACAGTGAGAACCAAATGAATGAGCAACTGTTGGCAGCCAGACTACTCTATAGAATTTTCTCGCTCTCAAAATAATGGCAATAGATCCCAAACTGACAAAGATCCAGAAAACCATTATAGAAATCAAGGTACAAACTTTCCTGAAAAAAGTGAAAAGATTTGCCTTATTGATCAGTGAGAGAAAGATTTAAAAAGAAAATCTCCACCCTAACGTACCAGTGGTGTATTCAGTGGTGAGTTGCCCCTGGTTCAGACCGTTTTACAGGAAGTAAAACCGGTGGAAGGCTCCGCCCAGTGACCTGGATATCATCATGGGTGATCTGCACATGTGTCGAAAGCACGTGGGCGCGGGCGAGATACAAACTGGTAGTAAAGGTAAGTAGAACCCACCCCTGCATATATTGGTTCTAAACCGAAAATAGTTCACTGGTTAAATTCATCACAAGAGACAACCTTGATGGGCAGGCTCTGTAATGGTCCTAACTGGAGGACTATCTTTACAGAAGTCTGTAGAGATTCTCAGTCATTCAGGTCATGGTTGTCCCAAAGGTGCTTTTTTTGAAGAGGCAACTGGGCTTTCTTGTTTTTTCTTTTGAACACGATTCACTTCTCATCCACGAAGCTTCTTCAGCTCTGACAGGATTTTCTTCAGCTCTGACAGCTCTTCAGCTCTTCCATTCCCCACTATCCTTTTTTACAGAAGTCCCACCCACTGCTTCTAGCAATACTATAACATATTCTCATGCTATAGACTCTGCAATGGTTGCAGTTATGCCCCCATTATAGCTTGAAAGTGCTATTTGTGAGCTATAATCCTTTTATGGCTTGGGACTTAGAGACCTTCAAAAGTGCTTGTTTCTAGTCAAATCAATCAGTCCAGCATATACATTCTGAGATGGAATAGTGAGGGACTCTTCATATAGAATCTGAGGATGGACCAGGCAGAAAACAATATTTGTTTCATTCCTTTGGGAAAACTTGCTTCTGGACATCTGAATGGTGCCTTTCCTCATGATAATTATGACAGTGACAGAAATAACTATTTTGCACAGCTTCTCATCTACAGATGTTGCTGGGATTTTGGAAGCCAAGAGATATTGATGGGTACTTTAATTGCTTTAAAAGTTTGTTTTATGAATGTGATGTGAAGACATTGTAAACCACAATTTGGAGCTGGTGGTATATAAATATTTTAATAAATGGAATTGGGGCATTTTGAAAGGAATTCTTGGCCACCATAGGAAGAAGTTAGAAAAGTTTATAGGACTCAGAAATTGAAAAAGTTGCATGACTAAAAGAATCTGCAGTATTTGCAGCATTCCAAATTATGGGAATGGAAGGACAATGAACTTCCATCAAATTTCATACTTCATAAATTATGTGTTTAAAACATATAAAGAAAAAAAAACAATAGTTTTTTCTTCAAGCTGAAAACTTTGCAGGTGACTAACTTTAGTCATCCCATAAACGTACTTTCCCAAATCTACTAACTTTCAGATAGATTCTAACAGGTGGAAATACACTTGCCATCTACATGTTGGGACCACAATCATGATTAAAACAAACAAGAATATTTCTTCTGCCAATCCTAACTTGATGGACAATGCAAGTCCACAGCCTTTCAATGCCTGACAAATGTATAAAAGCCCTTCCAATAACTGTATCTCCATGCCCCACAAATAAATAACCAATAGCCAGCTACAGTCTCTCACTTCTTCTTCCTTATTCACATATTACAAGGAGTCTTCCAGTGGTGGGTTGCTCCCGGTTCGCACCAGTTTGCAAGAACCAGTAGTAAAAATTTGTAGTAGTTCAGAGAACCATAACATTGGCTGGCCACGCCCCCAAACTGATCCCTGGCCCGGTCATCGCTTGCTTATGCTGCCCATCTCATATTTTTTTACTTTTAAAAGTGTTTTTTCTACAATCTCTTAGGTCAAAAAAATGCTTTTAAAAGTAAAAAAAAAAGCCTCTGAGGATCGCGTGGCTCAGCTGGGGTCGTCAGAGGCTTTTAAAAACATTTTTTCTACAACCTTTTCAGCCGAAGAGGTTGTAGAGAAAAAAAAATGCCTTTAAAAGCTCCTAGAAAGACTCTGGAGCTTGGAGAGAGAGAAAAACAGGACTTCAGGTCCCACCAGAAGTCAGGACATGCTTCCGGTCTCTGGGGAGCCTCTGAGGGGGTGGAAGATGGTTTTTGCCCTCCCCAGGCTCCAAGAAAGCCTTTGGAGCCTGGGGAGGGTGAAAAACAGGCCTAACCAGGCCATCACATGCCAAAAGCGGGGGGAGCATGGGGGATTGCGTGCGCATGTGCATGGTGCATTAAATTATGGGTGTGGGCACCCATGCGCATGCCCCCCCCATGCTCCCCCTTTTTGACACGTGACGGCAAAAAGGTTAGCCATCACTGATATAGGTTGTCCTTCTGTTGAGATGAATAAAGTTATATCCTCCTCTTATGTGAAGGTTGTCTCATATCTAAACAATTATCTGTCTCTTTAGAAAAGGATGCTGTAATTGTATCCTACACTAGGAACAGGTTAGAGTGCCTTTCCAGTCTCCTAGAAATGTAAACATTCCTGTTTAATTCTGCTCAGGTGTGTGTGAAATACTCTGCTTTGATGCTTCAGTTATAAATCTTGAGCTTAGGCCAATGTAACAAAACACTTTGAGCAAAGCAGATTCTCTGCATGCAAAGAACCTGTTTTTTCTGAAGCATAAAGATATGGAGCCAAATCCTGGACCATGGACCATCACTGGTCCATGGCATGCCAGAAACCAGGCTGCACACACAAGTGAAGCGCCGTCCATGGGATGCAGACAGCACACAAAACCATGCCTCCTCTGGTCCACAGAAAAACCTCTCTCCATGGAATTGATCCCTGGTGCCCAAAAGATTGTGGGGCCACTGACTTAAAGGGACACCATGATGAAAATCTTAGTTGAAGCCAAACAGTGTCCCCATCAAGCTTTGATACTGTTTCCTCTTGAAGAGCAAGTCCCAGATGAAACCAACTTAGCATGTCCAGTGCTACATAAAGATTATCAGCCTTTATTTCCTTTTGTTTTGTAGTTGGCCGTGGGCCCAGGCCTGCACTTACGGAAGGGGAGTTAAACCATTCCTAATATGTACTGTAGCTGAGTTCTATTATTTCTTTGTGGGAGGTTTATTATAGGCTTCTGGTATATAATCTAAATTAGGCGTCTGGAAATGATAGTGGGGGAGAACACATTCAGATTTAGAAAGTGAATGGAAAGCTTTGAGTGAAATTCTCATTTAAAACACTCCCAATTTCCTTGATAGCTTTTGAAGTACATTGGAAGCTGTTAACTGTTATCAGCCTTCATTAATTAAACTTTCTTTTCAAACAGCTGCACAACCTAAATGGCACACTTTTAGGTTGCCGGGAATTTGGCTGCAGTGCTTTATATTATTTTTTAGAAAAAAATGATAGGGTAATTCTAGGCTACCCAGTGATTTCTTGTAGACTTCAAAATTACATTATCTCAGCCATGAGCCACACTTGTCTGCAAAGGAATATTTTGTAAGGGTCAAAAGTATCAACCATCTAGAGCATTGTGGTAGAATAAGATGTACATTCTCCCCATAAAATAGTGGAATGGATTTTGAACTATCACCTTGAATTTGTCCACATAATTTCCAGATTCAAGACTGACTTTATCAAAAGATAAAACCATACAGTACTGCACTAAAACTCCAAGTTGGAGTTTTTGCTGAACTGCTCCAAGATGCTGAAGGCACAGTATGATCCATCCCATTTTCCTTAACCAGATATTAAATAATAATAATAATGAGGCTTTGTTTTACTGTGTTGCCATGGAGAAAATGCTTTGTTTTAGTAGAATGGATTAAATGTGCCAATTATCAGGAGAATTATGATGGAACAAAAGGTCAATTTTTCCCTACATTGGTGCCATGATTTTAGAATATGTATTTTGAAAAAAAAGTTTTCAGATACCCAAGAATTTGCAGTCCTTAGGATAGGATAGAATTTAAGGCCATCCTTAACGAGGAAATACCATGAAGATGGAACCAGTCAAGTGAGGCAAAGTGAAGTCAGAGAAAAGCATGTTTTCTCTGTCCTACAAAGACCGATAAGAAGTACAAATGTGTTTTTTGAGGGTTATCTGCTTTCTGTGAAGGCTCTTGCATGGTTGAACTTAAAGTAGAAAATTCATGGTGATGGAAAAAAAGAAGAGGAGGACCAAGCTGGGCCTTTTAGAAGGATGTATTTTGACAGAGACAAATTAACAGAATAACAGAGTTGGAAAGGACCTAAAAGATAGGAAGTCCTAAAAATGTCTTTGCAACATTTCCTCTGAAGCAGAAATCAAGCTATCAATCCATCAGCATCTCGAACCATACCAAAGCTCCAAATTATGAATGAACAATGGAAATTGTCACCATTTGCAATTCTAGGCCAAGCTTGTCTGTGTAAGATAGCTACGTTTCTGCCCCCCCCACCTCTTAGCCATCTCTGACCCATTTTCATTTCTCTGAATTCCTCTTACCTCAGAAATGGATATTGTATGCAGCTTACTGGTGGGATGCTAAAGCAAAATCATGTACATTAATTCAGGGGTCAAATCTACTTACCTTCCTTACTGGTTCGGAAGTGCACACGCCGTGTGTGCGTGGACTCTCTGTGCATTCACAAACCCTTCTGGGCATGCTCAGAGAGTAAAAAACAGGAAGTAACAATGACCGGATGGGTGGGCGGAGCCTCGTAATGCCATTGCTACCGGTTTTCCAAACCTGTCCAAACCAGTAGTATTTCACCCCTGAATTAATTCCCTTGAAGGCCAAAGAATGAAAGAACCAATATCTGTTCTTGCTGTCTGAAACTGCAATGAAACGTTGTCCCAAGAATGTCATTGTTGCTTGGTATGAAAGGATCACCATCATATTTAGTGATAAAACTCCTGCTGCGAATCTTTATTGTCACACTGGCAAGACGGAGCACTTATCTCGTTGAAGTTTTATTGATTGTCAGAAATTCATTGATAAAACCAACCATGTTCCTTCTCTTTGAAAGTCTGCCAGCCTTACATGCTGTCTGGTTTAATAATGAATCAGACGCTTACCATCCTCGTTATGACACTGTGGCCTTATGAGTAGCTATGCATCAAAATAAATGCAGGCACCAAGTGACTATTTTTATCACAACAGTGTGGTGAGACCAGTGGTGAAATCCAATTTTTTTTACTACCGGTTCTGTGGGTGTGGCTTGGTGGGCATGGCAGGGGAAGGATACTGCAAAATCTACATTCCCTCCCCACTCCAGGAGAAGGATACTGCAAAATCCCCATTCCCTCCTTACTCCTGGGGGAAGAATATTGCAAACTCTCCATTCTCACCCCCTCCAGGGGAAGGATACTGCAAAATCCCCATTCCCTCCCCGCTCCTGGTGGAAGGATATTTCAAAATATCCATTCCTATCCCAAATGCCACCCAGAGGTGACATTTGCTGGTTCTCCAAACTACTCAAAATTTCTGCTACCGATTCTCCAGAACCTGTCAGAACATGCTGGATTTCATCCCTGGGTGAGACCTATTGTCTGCTCTGATACTATGTAAGGCCATGGAGACAGGTGATAGCTACCTGATAGAATGGAAGATGCTGTGATACCTTGTTTAATGTAATCAACTCCTGTTGGGAAAAAGAGACATTGATAGATTTCTTGCTTGGCTGTTACAACCATTTTACATAACATCTCAGTGAAGTCATTCAGATTTTCCAATGCCTAGACTCTTCATGGGTGCAATCCATGATGGTGCCTGTAGCAACATGCAGCCATGTCACTTATGGATTGCTTCTGGTCTGCACCCTGATGAAATGGTAGTGGCTCATTAATAGGTTTCTCACCAAGAGGAGAAGACTCTTGTTCTGTTATTTTTCTGCAAAGAGTTGGCTATGGTATGGTCAGCTGGATGCACAAAGGTATCAAATGCTTGCTTTGGAAAGACGTGTTCCTCAAAGCTTTGAGTTTGAGGCTGTAGAATGCTTTCTGATATCCTCATTGAATCCAGCTGTTTGGAGCAGCTCAGATAGAAGAAGGTTGTTCATGCAGGGATAAAAAGACTTCTGTAGAGGATCCTAGAAGAAATGGATTATCTGAATCTTTTCAGTCAAGGTTTAGGATTGGCATGAGACTGAAAATTCATTGCTCATGTTGATGAATGACTTTTGTTGAGATGTGCAGTAGGGGCCAAAATTGTGGAAACCTTTTGGGAAAAGTGTATTTTCTAAAACTAGCTAATAACATCACTTTTTTTGGCAGTAGTACCATGAAATTATATATCAATGGAAAGATAATTTAATCAAGAATGTAATGCAATAACTTTTATAAAGGGTTTCCTATTAGAATAGCAGTTACAGTATAAAGAAGAAAAATGAAACATGTAGAAAAAACGAGATATACAAAAATTATCACCATAGAAAAAACAGGATATACAAAAATTATCACCATGTCAATTAATACTTAGTTGGGTAATCCTTAGCATGAATTATGGCCTTACAACATCTTTCCATGGAGTGAACCAAGTCTTTTAGTTCTGCATCTGTTATAATGTGAAACCAAGATTGAATGATTGCTTCTATTAACTGGGTTTTATTGCTGGGTCGCTTCTGACTAACAAGTTTCTTTAATCGGCTCCATAGATTTTCAATTGGGTTAAGATCTGGGCTATTCCCAGGCCATTCCAGCAGTGGAATATGATTATCTTGAAACTCCAAAAAAAAAAAATGGCATTATTAACCTCAAAAAATATACTTTTCCCAAAAGGTTTCCACAATTTTGGCCATTACTGTATGGTGTGGGCGAGGGCATTATTTCTGATTCCTTCCTGTATAATGTTCTCTCTGTCTCTCCCTTACCTGTACTTTCTATTGATTGCAATCAATATCATTCATCCTGTGATCTGAATTTTTAGCTAAAGTTTGGAGGATAAGTGGCCATTTGCTGGAATGGAGGGTGGAGAGATTTATCCAATCTTGCTGCTTAATTATTGAAATTTATCTTTGGCTGGTCAGTACGTTTGATTCAAAACTATTTAGCAGCTATTGGGCACTATACAGGTATACATGGGCTACCATTCCTATTTCCTGCATTTTGATTAGTTAAACCTTAAAAATAAAAGTATCTTGCAAAGCAGTGTTGTCCCAAATGTGGGTTTTCCTCTCATGGCATTTTAAGAGACTTAACTAATTAAGTCTATTCCTTGGCTATAAATAATTAGAGTTCATTGTTTCTACCCTTCTTACAAGTAGCCTTGATTAGTACTATGCTTTTAAAACTAGCCTCTCTTGTCTTCGCTGATGTCTTTTAACTGTGTTGCATTCAGCGGGTAGTAAGAAATTGCTGATTCTATCATTCTGGGGCTATAGACTTTGTAGCTCTATCTATATGATAGAAACTAGTTGCCATGGTTATAAAAAAAGGGGGGGAGGGGAGATTCTAAATGTGTGTTTGAGATTTTATCACAAGTTCATCTAAAGGGAAAATATGGATGGCTATAGAAAGCTCCATCTTTCTAAGTCCTACTATGCACTGCAAGGGGAGAAATTATTTTTCCCCCCTATTCTTCTATCATATTTCCATTGCCAGTTCTGGGGTAATGATAGTTGAAACCCTAAGAAGCAGAATGCTTGTCAAGTTCAATCCAAGAACAACATACAACAGTCCAGCCAAAGTCCAGTTCTTTATATGCTCACACTCTGCAGATAGAATCTTGCCAGACTAAACCTTACAGACAGACTCTTGCCAGACTAAGTCCTTGCTACCATCACTTAATGGATATACCCTGGGAAATACTAGGGAATGACTATCCTAAATCTTTTCCTCTTGACTCCTATCCAGTGCTGGCCTGTATTTTCTCTTGTCTCTCCTGCCTCCTTGGAGGAATGTTCTTCCTCCTTCCTAGGAAATTGCCACTTCATGGTAATCCATCACTCCACTTCTGCCTTCATAGACAGAATCTATTACAGCAGTTCAATATGGAGAATAGTTGGGTAGGTCAACTGTGAAGCAAAAACAGTAATAGGGTAAAACATTATCTGAATGTTAGTAGAGAGCAAGTTGGGGAAACTGAAGACTTGGTTAGAAACAAGTTTTGCCAGTAAGCAAGAAGTCAGTAGGGTTATATAGATTTAAACAGCCATTCCTAACTTCATGAGGGCAAACAGCCTCTAAAAAACTGTCACTAAACAGCCTCTACCTTTTCTTTTTTTATTTCATGATTTTTGCATGCAAATACCATATTTTTCAGAGTATAAGATGCAATTTTTCCCCCAAAAGAGGCTGAAAATTTGGAAGCGTCTTATACTCCGAATGTAGCTTTTTCGAAGCTGTTTTTCAGCCTTAACAAGGCGCTAGTGAGTGAAGCGATCTTCCATGCTTGCTTTTCTCATTGCTTCTCTCTCCAAAGATCAGCTGTGCTTTAGAAGTTGTTTTTAATCCCCAATGCTCAAAACCAGCAAACTAATGTGCTGAAGCTGACCAGAGTAAGGATGCTAGCCAGATGAATACCTGGTAGGCATATTTTTTTCCTATTTTCCTGCTCAAAAACTAAGTTGTGTCTTATACTCTGGTTCATCTTATACTTCAAAAAATATGGTACATAAAGAATTGAGTTTGTATCAAGTGTACCCTCTGATACACAATCGTTTATGAATGCCAGTGCAAACTAAATCAAGTGAATATAATTTGGGATCCATGGAGTTGTATCCAAGCTTCACATTGTCCTTTTTGTGTCCTGGGGATCCTCTTTGATCAGTGACCAGTTTCTCTGCTATTTTGAAGCAGGACTGAAGCTGTCACAAAAGCCCTAAAATAGGCTTCCAAATTAAAACAAACAAACAAAAATGCAAAGGACAAACCTACTTGCGTGACCAAACTCTGGCACTTTATGACATCATGTTGCAATACTGCAGCTCATTCTTTTTTCCAATGTGTTAATTGTGGGCTCCAGCAGCTGAAATGTCGGTATTTCTGGGGTATAGGAGATACCCATAGAAAACTTCCCATTTAGAGGATCTACTGTACTTGTTTCGAGTGGAAATTAATCCTTTTCTATATCAAGATGGAAGTACTGCTGCTATTGCTGCAATCAGAGACAATGTAAAGTAGGAATCAGTGCATTTCCACCCAGTGCTCAGCACAAGGATGGGATGACCATAGTCACCTAGATTGGCAAAATGTCCCAGGAAGGCATAGTATAGCAAACATTATAACAGTGCAGGAAGAGATCTAGAGGGCAATGAAATTGTCTTCCTGGAAGGATGCTGAAACTTGTTCACTATGCCATGAAATGCTTAATGGAACAATAAAGTTACTCATGTTTATAACATTTCTGTCCCCTTTGTCATGCTATGCATCTCTGAGTAGTGTGCATTTATAATATACATTCAGAGGCTGGTGTCTTCATGTGGCCACTTTGCTTGTCCCAGTGAACTGCTCTATATCAAGGAAGTGATGCTATCCACCTGACTGAGGTCCTTCATGTTGCTTCCAATTTGACTATTCAATAGCTGGAAGAGGCTGCAAGGAAGGTGTTGTAGAAGTACAAAAAGCAGATCCTATTAAGCGGACTTGAAGGCAGGAGTCCCAGAAAGCTCCAGGAAGAAAAACACATTGATCCATCACTTTTTAGAAATAGACTGAGCCACAGTGCTTCACAAAGCAACTTCAAAGAGATGTTCTACCAGAAGCCCTTTTGAAGCAAAGCATTCAACTAAGTTTTGGAAGCCAAACATATTATAAAATAAAGCATATTATATGTGATGCATCACTTATATTAAAGGTAAAGGTTCCCCTCACACATATGTGCTAGTCGTTCCTGACTCTAGGGGGCGGTGCTCATCTCTGTTTCAAAGCCGAAGAGCCAGCACTGTCCGAAGACGTCTCTGTGATCATGTGGCCAGCATGACTAAATGCCAAAGTCACACAGAACGCTGTTACCTTCCACCAAAGGTGGTCCCTATTTTTCTACTTGCATTTTTTTACGTGCTTTCGAACTGCTAGGTTGGCAGAAACTGGGACAAGAAACAGGAGCTCATCCTGTTATGCAGCACTAAGGATTTGAACTGCTGAACTACCTTTTGATCGACAAGCTCAGCATCTTAGCCACTGAGGCACCGCGTCCCTCAACACTTATATTGGAAGTACTATTAAAATCACTGTAAAATTGCATTAAACTCTTTGTGGTGATGGCACAGTATATATATGATTCTCAGTCCTGGATTCTTACAATGCTATATTTCTGAAAAACACTCTGATTTTGATCACAAATACATGAACATGACATACTTCATTATTAAAGCCTTTACCTTTAACCAGGTTTCCAAGTTAAAAAATTTTCCAGGTACCTTGCTTTCAATATCTGCATAAGATCCAGATTCGTTGAACTGAGATGAGACATGCTTCCATGCCTTTCTAAGGAAGCATTTTCATTTTTTCCCAGAGCAATCTGGAGAAGATGATTTTTAGCCAGAAATGCAAAAATGGTTTGCATGCAAAAGGAGAAAGACATGTTAAGGTTAATGAAGTTGTGTTATTAGCAGAATGCTACATCTTGTTCAGTATGCCTTGGAGTGCAAAGTCTACACCCTGATTTCTCCATTATGAATTTAATTTACAAACACACAAACCACACACACACACACACACACACACACACACACACTAAAGCTCTAATTAGCTATGGCCCAGTCAGCATAAAGCATAAGCTAGTTAAGATAAGAACCCATGATAATTCTGTGGTCCAGACATCCCATTAGCCCAATATTTTCCATGGAAGTGCTAGTCTTAATTATGTTGATAAGCAACAATCATGTGGAGGGATGAAGCTTCATTAGTGTCATTCTTAGAGTATATGGACTTATAGGTTAAATTGATAAGAGCATAAGAGATCTAGGTTTTTAACATTTTCAGGCAGGCTGTAATATTAGAGGGGAACTCCAATCAGTGGGTTCTGAGATGACATGCATAGGAATATGTTTTGAGAAGACCAGTGAAGGAGAAGCTAGAAAGAATGTTTTCCCGATATTTAAATGTCTAGAAGTGATTTCATCATTCATTCCTTATGCAGAAAAACAAGTTGGGGAGGGAGGGAGGGAGGGAGGGAGAGGAGGGGAGGGGAGGTCCAAATTGATACTCAACAACCATGAGCAAAGGAAATGTTAGAACAATACAAAGGAATGTTAGAAGAAAGAATAACAATGATGGAAGTAACAGAAGCAATAAAAAGACAAAAAAGTGGGAAAACACCAAGACCAGATGGTTTACCAGTGGAGTTATATAAAACATTAGAAGAGGTGATCAGTAATATAAAGTTGGACTTATTTAATGATTTATTAATAAAGGCAAAAATGCCAGATTCATGGAAGGAGGCATATGTAACACTTATACCTAAAGAAGACAGAAGAAGAAGATTTACAATTGATAAAAATTTATAAACCGATCTCTTTGTTAAATGCAGACTATAAGATTTTTGCGTCAATAATGGCACACAGACTGAAAAAGCCACTAAATGAATATATAAATGCAGACCAAAACGGATTTTTACCAAAAAGACAATTTAAAGACAATATAAGGATGATTCTGAATGCTTTGGAATATTATGAGAATCATTCAGAAAAACAGATGGCGTTGATGTTTTTAGATGCCCCAAAAGCTTTTGATAATGTGAGTTGGCAGTTAATGATAAAACAGAATGGATTTTGGAGAGAGATTTATAAATGTTATAAAAACAGTATATGATAGACAATTTCCTAAGATAATGATAAACGGGGAATGACAGAAAAGATAAACATAATGAAAGGTACTAGACAAGGATGTCCTCTTTCGCCATTGTCATCTTGACATTAGAAGTTTTAAATAGAAATATTAGACGAGATGAAGAGATAAAAGGGACAAAAGTTAAAAAAGAAGAGTATAAATTGCAGGCCTTTGCAGATGATTTGATATTTATTATAGAGGATCCACAAATAACAGACCCTAAATTATTAGAACAAATAGAAGATTATGGGAAAGTCTCTGGTTTGAAAATAAATAAAGACAAAACAAAAAATTTGCTAAAAATATGACAGAAAAACAAAAAAGAAAGATGGAAGAAAATTTCAATATACAAGTAGTGAAAAAGGTTAAGTACTTTGGAGTATATTTAACTTCAAGATGTGTAACAATAAAAGAAGATAATTATTATAAATTAAAACAGCAAATTGAAAGAGATTTGGAAAAATGGAAGAATCTTCAACTATCATTCATGGGACGAATTGCACTGATAAAGATGAATATATTACCAAGATTATTATTTCTATTTCAGACTGTGCCGATAAAAATTGAAAAGACCTATTTTCAATATCTCAATAAGATAATAAGGAAATATATATGGCAAGGGAAAAAGGCAAGAATAAGCATAAGAATGATGCAAGATACAAGATTGAGAGGTGGATTCAGGTTACCAAATTGGGAACTATATTGCCAGGCAGCAACTCTGACTTGGTTGAAGGAATGGGTGGAGTTAAGAAATATAAGGTAGTTAATATTGGAAGGGTATGACTTGCAACTGGGATGGCTTGCATTTTTGTGGTATGGTAGAAATAAGATACACACATATTTTCATAGACACTATGTAAGAAATGCATTGTTATTTGTTTGGAAGAAAGTAAGAGACAAATACTATGTGAAAATACCACCATGGTTATCGACTATGGAAGCTTTAATACACCCAAATGTTTTTAATTTTGGCAATATTGTTAGATAAAAAGATTTACTAACAGATGAGGGAGAATTGAAAGGGAAACTGTAACTAGAAGGGCAGGGGATTGAGACAGACTGGTATATGTATATGCAGATATAAACAAGATATGAGAAGGATGTCAAATTATATGGTTTTTATATGGAAAGACTGAGTTGGATAGGATACTCATGGGAACAGACGATTATATAATAAAACAATTTATAATTTTTTGCTTAGTATTGAATTAGAGGAGGAGCAAGTAAAAGAAACAATGATAGTTTGGGGAAGAAACTTTGGACATTCAATTGATTTGGAAAAATGGCAACAACTATGGGAAAAGAATTATAAATTAACAATGTCCATTTCGTATAAGGAAAATCAATATAAAATGTTTTATAGATGGCATATGCCACCTGAGAAATTAGCAAAAATGTTTAAGGAAAAATCAGCTAAATGTTGGAAGTGTCATCAACTACCAGGATCATATTATCATATGTGGTAGACATGTCTGGGAGCTAAGAACTATTGGATTAAATTTAAGACTTGGTTGGAGGAAATGATACATCAACGTATCGAATTTAAACCAGAGTTGTTCCTACTGAGTATCCTACCTGAAAAAAATAGCAAGGAAAAAATTTATCTGATAATACATGTAATAACAGCTGCAAGGATTGTCTATGCACAAAATTGGAAAGTGGAGAAAATATATTTGGAAGAAGAAGTAATAAAAAAAACCTTAGATTGTGCAAAAATGAATAAATTAACTCTGATGATTAAAGATAAAGAAGAGTCAGAATATTTTAAAGTATGGAATGATTTTTATTATTGGTTGGAGAAGAGATATAAATGATTAATTATATAAGTATGTAAAAATATGTGATGAGTTGAATATTATGTTAGTGATGAATTGATATTGTGGACTGGATAAGGATCAAGATAGAAGTAATGACAACTATACAGAAGAAGAAAGAACCTTGGTTGAAAGATAACACTGAGATGTCACAGGGAAGAGAAAACTGATGTATTAAATGTTTGTTTGTCTAAAAAATAAAAATTAAAAAAAAACATTAGCAAAGGGAGCACGTTATGAAATGAACTTCATATGCAAGCACTACCTGCTTTGCACATGCACATTACATGCATGTATACAGAATGTACTGCATGCATAATAACAGAGTTTGAAGAGAGCTTTTAGGTCATCTAGTCCAACACCCACCCAAGCAGGAGACACTACACCATTTCTGACAGCTGGCATCCAGTCTATTTTCACTGTCAGAAAATTTCTCCTTATTTCCAGTTTGAATCTCTCCTTGATCAGTTTCCATCCATTATTCCTTGTCTGGCCTTCAGGTGCTTTGGAAAACAGGTTGATTGCCTCCTCTCTGTGACAGCCCTTCAGATATTGGAACACTGCTATCATGTCTTCCCTGGTCCTCCTCTTCACTAGACTAGCCATGCCCAGTTCCTGCAACCATTCATTGTATATTTTAGCCTCCAGTCCCCCAATCCAGGGGTGCTATTCAGCAGGTTCTGAGAGGTTCTGGAGAACCGGTAGCGGAAATTTTGAGTAGTTCAGAGAACTGGCAAATTCCACCTCTGGCTGGGCCCAGAATGGAGCGAGAATGGAGATTTTGCAGTACTCTTCCTCTGAAGTGGGGTGGGAATGGAGATTTTGCTGTATCCTTCCCCTGAAGTGGGGCAGCAATGGAGATTTTGCAGTATCCTTCCCCTGCCATGCCCACAGAACTGGTAATAAAAAAAATGAATTCCACCACTGCTCTAATCAGCTTGGTTGCTCTTCTCTGCACTCTTTCTAGAGTCTCCACATCTTTTTTTAAAGTGTGGTGATATCACACTGTTAATTTCATCATACTGATCAATCCATGGGATTCTATGGACACTTCTGATTATAGTCTTAAAGTTCTTTGTTATTATGAAAAGAATACATTCATATTTCTGCATATATGTTTCAACAAAGTAGACCATAGAAATGTAACGTGTATACTATATATCCACTGTTTTTCTCATTTCACATGCAGCTTGACAACTCAGTCTGCTTTAGACCCAGCTTGTCAATGTCGTTGAATGTGTTACTCAGCCAAGTAGCTGAATTTTGTGCTTAAGTTCAAATGACTCCCCTTGAGGTTATTGAGAGTCAGAATTGTGTGTAGCAGTCTTCCAAAATTATTTTGACCACATTTGTAAAGGCTAGGTTGCAGTTAATTATTTATCCACAGCTCTTCAGAAAATAATCCCTCAGAAGTAATGGAAGCTTCTTAGGTGGGGGGGAAATAATCATCTTCACAAATTGTTTGCCAAAAGTTCATGCACAGAAAAATGTATTTGTCAAATAAATTGGTGTATGTCTATAAACCATTAGCTCAGTCTCAAGGCTCAAATGCCACAGTTAGGAACAAATAAATTGAATGCTTTCTTTAAAATGACAGGTAGCTATTTTTCTGTCTCTTTCCAATAACTATTTTTCTTAAGAAGATAGATAGATAGATAGATAGATAGATAGATAGATAGATAGATAGATAGATAGATAGATAGATAGATATAGGTATAGGTATAGGTATAGATATCGATATAGGTATAGGTATAGGTATAGGTATAGATATAGATATAGATATAGATATAGATATAGATATAGATATAGATAGATACTTGATGGAAAGAAATGAGATTTTAAAAACTTGGAAGTTTGTTGCTGACTTTTTTGTTGTTTGTTGTTTGCTTCTTAAATTGATTCTCGGTTTTCCACATAAAGGTGCATAAAAATGCCACAAGATCACCTTATTAGTAATTTGTTGGTCTGTCCTCCCTATAATAGGATCACAAAAATTTGAGATGCAACACATAGTGATTTTTTTAAAAAAAAATAAGATTATTATAATATAAAATACAAATGAAAATAAAAATAGTAGGGAAATCGGGAAGGGAAGAAAGAGAAAGGAGAAAAGAAAAGAAAAAACAGTGACTTCCAACATATTTATAGCACAGTAGAATACAAAGGAAAATTACAGCCCCTATGTCTCACTTTTACATGCTTAGTCAATATTACCCGTTGCTACAACAGCCGACTAATTTAATCAACAAATCTGAAAATCAAGATATTATTTTTTCTATCTTGAGCACAAAATCTAGAAGCAGTTACCAAGCAGAAACAAAAATAGATATACTTTTTTTTTCTCTAAATAAAAGTTAATTTTGCCATCCCTAATAGGTTAGTGATTCTTGTTAAATTTTTGAGAAAGGATCACAAGAAAAGAAGTGGAGATCTCTCTGGTTTGAGCTTCTTCCCAACTTTTCAGTTATCCTTTGCCTATGATGCTACTCAGAACCTCTTTCAATCTCGAAACCAGGATGTGATACTATCAAGTGCTCCTCAAGTTGGTGAGGAGATATCTGTAAGTTCCCAAAAACATGATGTGACATAGCTAGTAAAGAATCTTTACTATATACCAGGGCTGCAGTCTCTTCAAACAGTTGATTACCTTCTGAGATTTAAGGCTGCTGAACCCATTTTATAAACACTTAGGTTTAAAATGTGTATCTTCTCTTCTCCCCTTTTATGGCTTACTGTTTTCTATTCTTTGTACTAGATGACAGTTGAATATTGACATTTTCAATATTCTTGCCCTTAGAAATACTACCTCCCAATGGATCTTCTCCAGGTACTTCTTTCAAAAAATGAGGGATGATGTTCTAAACATTTCCTTGTTTATTTCATTTCTTTGTAAAAAAATGAGACTGTTGTTGCCAAACTAGTAATCACAATCTCTCGTGATCAATCTTTCCAACTTAGTTATGTTGGGCTATGATTATTACTCTTAGCCTGTATAATCATTGGCCATGTTGGTTGTGGATAAGGGATTTTGTAAACCAACATATTTAGAATTGCCACTTGAAGAAGGTTGACATTTTCTTGATAGAAGATGCTGACCTTAAAATGCTGGATAGAAGAGCAAAAAATCAATTTGATGAAGCCTTTGCCTCCTAGCCTATTCTGTCTTACTTACAAGATGTCCTGTTTTAGTTTAATTCTTAGGAGATACAAAAGAGGAAGGATGCATATTTTCTGACGATTCTTCAGAGTAATAGAAGTACTGTTTCAAATTTTTATAGCAATAACATTCAGTCTTAAATACTGCCCCATAATGCTTTACAGAACTCTCTGGGTATTTACAATGTCAGCATATTTTCCCCAATAATCTGGATCCTCATTTTATTGACCTCAGAAGCTGAATCAATCTTAACGCCTCTCAGGATCAAACTCCAGGCTGTAAGCAGAGTTTGCCTGCAACACTGCATTCTAACTATCGAGCCACTAGGTCTCCTATATAAGACCTGAAAAGACAATTTCATATCTGAGATAAGCATTCTGGCCCTGCTATACTCTTCTATGTCTATGACCCATCAAGAGAAATTGTAACCTAATCATCAAGTTTGTGTGATAATTGACAAGCTTTTCAATCATGACATCTCTCTTGATTTTTTGCTGCCCCAATCCAATCTCATATCATGAAATGTGTTAGTTCCCTGATGAACTTTCATATGTGGCTACCACTGTATAGTCAGCTCAGTGGCTCACATATGTTGAAGGCCTGTGGATAGACTGTTGCACAAGAGTTGAGAAATGTTGTCTCCAAAACTCTATTATTTCAACCTCTGTCACAAAGCTCTTGACAATTAAAAATGGGGCTGCCGCAAGTGCTTCTTCAAATACTTAACAGGTCACAAAATACCAGAAATGATAATGTTATAACATAATCTAACAAAGAGAAAGGCTACGGATAATATGATAGTGGTTTTCCAGCACTTCAAGCACTGTAACAAAGAAGAAGATGGAGTCAATCTATTCTCCAAAGCACCTAAGAGAAGAAGTAACAAGTGGAAGATCATTAAAGTGAGATCCAACTTAGAATTAAGGAGAAATTTCTTGACAGCGAGAACAATTAATCAGTAGAATGGCTTGCCTCAGGAAGTTGTGGGAACTGTATCACTAGAGGTTTTCAAGAAAAGATTAGACAATCATTTGTCTGGAATGATATAGGGTTTCCTGCTTGGGCAAAAAGTTGGAATAGAAAACCTCCAAAGTCCTTTCCAACACTGTTATTCTATGCTCTGTGTTCTATATGCCTATATTTAAAGTAACCCTCCACAGACTGAAAAGAAGAGGAGGTTCAAACCTTTTATATTAAAGGCTGTTTAAATAATGTCAATTTCATCACCTCCTTTTAACTTTCGTTTTTCTTTCTTTCTTTTTTCTTTTTAAAAAAGCGCAACTGTTTTAAAGCTACAGATAATTCCCCCATAACTTCTAAACCTGGAAGACACTTCAGGGACTTTTCATCCAACTTTTAAAAAATGCTTTTGTTCAGTAAACTGCCCCAAATGCATTCTCAGATACATCAAACATGTTGTGTCTTCTTTTTTATTCCATAAGTTTTAAAAATGCCTTTCTCATAAGTGGGCTAACCCAAATGGAATTTCCTAGTGTTTTTAATTGAGTGTCCAGGGTTTTAAAGAAGACATAGAATGTATCTCTTTTTATGCTTGGCTGATTCTGAAAATTGGTTTGTTCTTTGACTGGAGACTTAATTTCTGAAATTCAAATGAAAATATTATATCTACTTGCTTATGTTTTTATCTAAAGAATGTTCTTGGACCAAGTCCTACATCAGCTTGTGAGCTGACATTGCACAATGTTTCTCATTAACCCCCTTAGCCTTGGCACAACAACATTGCTCTAAATCTAAACACAGATATTAATGCCATGTTCTTGACTGGTGTTTATTCATTGTGATAAGGAACTAAATGCCACTAGAGATATGCAGTAAACCTTCAATAACATCCATTTTATGAAGGCCACCCTAATAAACTTCAAAAAACTTTGTAGAAATGAAGACGACTGATACCTTGATGTAGATAGTACCACCAGAAAAATCTCACAGATTGAAATATGTTTGTGTTCAATGAGGAAGTAAGAAATACATTATTCTTTTATTTTATGATAATCACACCAGAGAAAGAACTGATCAATACTTTAAGGGAAGCAAATAACGTATAATAAGCCCTGTTTCTATTTAAAAATTAGACATTGGGAATAAAATCTTTGTTATAGCATTTTTCTTAATCCTGAAGATATGGTAGTCCAGAGAAGAGAATGTCATGTACATTATTTAAATTATTCTGTTTATTTATTAAATTTAAAGGCCAAACTTAAGAACTACTATGGGAACAACAACTCTGGGAAGCTTGACAACTTTTTTAAAGACAACAACTTTAAAAAGATGTGTAGATTTGAACAGAGTGTAGACATAACATATAATCCCACTGCCTTATCCTGCAACCAACAGAAGTTCTATAACCACCATACCCCAATATCTGGGAGAATCCCAAGTTTTTAAAGACTTCCAGAACACTTCAAGGCTAGGAGCCATGGGTATTTTTGTAGGGACACTATTCCAGATGGCAAGCATGCTCCCTGTGACACTTTTTTTTTTTTAATTGTAAGGACTATGTCTTAATATTACCCCTATATTGTTCTAGAGCAGGAAAATGTATATAATGGGGAAAGTTTTAATAATTTGTTTGAGTTATAAATATACTTTTAAGAAGTCACAGGGTGTTTTACAGATGGGGTGTTAATAAGAATGAGGGAGATTTATTACTTTAAGGTTACATCACACCATTATAATTATTCCTAATAATATCTTTGCTACACAGTCATTCTTTTAAAAGAAATCTGCAACATGCAATGTGGAAAGAGAGATAGATGCCTGGTGGTTTAATAAACCCAAGTAACTAATGCCTAAAATGTTTCTTGTAATGCCTAAAAGCGTATCTTGTAAGGAAAGACACATGTCAGAAAGCCTCTTTTTCATCTTCGTTTTCTTTTTGGTGGCATTCATAATCATAATCATACTGTAAGTTTATTTATCAAGCATATATAAGATAACAGGTAAAAGTATAAACATAATTTGAATACATGAAAAGAGTAAGTAAAAAGGATATTAGGACAGGGACGGTAGGCACGCTGGTGCACTTATGCACGCCCCTTACAGACCTCTTAGGAATGGGGTGAGGTCAACAGCAGACTGTTTAAGGTTAAAGTTTTGGGGGTTTGGGGAAGAAACCACAGAGTCAGGTAGTGCATTCCAGGCATTGACCACTCTGTTACTGAAGTCATAGTTTCTGCAATCGAGTTTCGAACGGTTTACCTTGAGTTTGTATCTATTATTTGCTCATATATTGTTCTGGTTGAAGCTGAAGTAGTCGTTGACAGGAAATACATTGTGGCAGATAATTTTATGTACTATGCTTAGGTCAGACCAAAGTCGTCATGATTCTAAGTTGTCTAAGCCCAAAATTTGAAATCTGGCGGCATAAGATATTTTATTGTGGTTAGAGGAATGGAGGACTCTTCTTGTAAAATATCTTTGGACTCTCTTGATTGTATTTATGTCCGACGTGCAGTGTGGGTTCCAGA
Organism: Pantherophis guttatus; assembly: GCF_059756535.1. Lineage (NCBI taxonomy): Eukaryota > Metazoa > Chordata > Lepidosauria > Squamata > Colubridae > Pantherophis > Pantherophis guttatus. Next base: position 144,393,740 of record NC_142066.1, read on the forward strand.
CAGATGAGCTGTATTCAAGAGTTGGTCTAGCAAATGTTTTGTATGCTCTAGTTAGTAGTACAACATTACCAGAGAAGAAGCTATGCAAGATTAGATTAACAACTCTTAATGCCTTTTTGGCAATGTTGTTACAGTGGGCAATTGACCTTCATCAGATTTAACTGCCATTCTGGTTTATCTAATTTTGATTAAGAATACAAGATCTATAGATGAGGAAAAAGGAGGAATAAGGTCTGTTCTCAAAGCTTACCAGTGGCTAAATCATTGATATACTCTGAAAAGGGTCTCTACTCTTTCAAATGAATTTGAATACAGAATAGTAGAGTTGGAAGGAACCTCGGAAGTTCCCTAGTCCAATCCCTTCTCAAGCAGGAGGCCCTATATCTGTGATGGTGAACCTATGGCACGTGTGCCAGAGATGGCATTCAGACCCCTCTCTGCTGGCACGCGTACCTGTCACCCCAGGTCAGATCTCCATGGTGTTTCTGTTTCCCTGCAAACAACAAAACAGAAGCTCACAAAAGAAAAAGATCTTACCTCTTACCACACTGCCAGTGTTGGGATGCCTCGCCTCCCACTGGCCAGTTGGTCTTCTGCTGCACATATGTGCATGTCTGCTCATGCATGCATCTATCAGTTTGGGCATGCCCACATGCAGTTTGTGCACTCAGTGTCTAAAAACGTTCGCCATCACTGTCCTATACCATACTGGCTAAATGGCCGTTGAAGCTACCAGCCCTGGACGACATCTTCGAATCTCGCTGTTTGAGGAAGTTGCATAACATTCTCAGAGACTCTTCCCATCCTGCTTACAATCTTTTTGGACTGTTGCCTTCTGGCAGAAGATACAGAACAATTAAAACTCGGACCACACGTCACCTGAATAGTTTTTATCCCAGAGCTATAATTTCACTCAACAATGAACTAAAGGGCCAACATTAGTGAGCTGTTGGACAGCATTACTTGGTCTGCTGTGTGGATGTTTGGGTGGTTTAGGGGTAAGGAATTGTGGTGGGTGGGAATGTGTTTGGGGATTGTTATGTGTGTTGGACCTGGTCTTTGGGTGTTAAGTGAATTTCGTTGCATGGGTACACTGTGTATACACGTACAATGACAATAAAATTATTATTTTTAAAATCCTCAAGTGATGGAGCACCACATCTTCAGGAGGCCATCTATTCCATTGATTAATTGTTCTAACTGTCAGGAAATTTCTACTTTATAGGTTGGATCTCTCTTTAATTATTTCCATCCATTACTTCTTACCTTACCCTCAGATGCTTTGGAAAATAGGTTTATCCTCTCTTCAATGTGGCAGGCTACTATCATATCACCCCCTAGTCCTCTTCATTAAACTAGAGATACCCATATTCATTATATGGTTTAATTATGGTCCTCTAATCATTTTTGTTGTTCTTCTCTGCACTTTTTCTAGAGTCTCAACATGTAGTGATCAAAACTGGATGCAGTATTCCAAACATGGTCTTACCAAAGTAGTATAAAGTGCTACTAACACTTCAAGTGATCTTGATACTATCCTTGTTTTGAAGCAACCTAGGATTACATTGGCTTTTTTGGCAGGTGCAGCATACTTCTGGCTCATACTTAAGTGGTTGTCCACTAAGAATCCTAAATTCCTCTCACAGATACTGCTGCTGAGTCAGGTACCACCTATTCTATATCTGTGTATTTGATTTCTTTTCTCTAAGTTCAAAACCTTACTTTTCTCACCATTGAATTGCATTTTGTTGGATAAGGCCCCTTGTTCATACCCGATATCAGCCATTTAATATTCGGTTCTCTTTGAAAGTTACACAACTGATCTTGGGGCAAGCTAAGGAAATGTGTATTGCTGATTTATGGGGAGGCTGCGTTTGATACATATCTTTTTCAATACTTTAGAACTACCCAGCTATGTTTGAAAGGTGGACATAAATGGAAAAAGATCCAGAGCTCAAGCCAAATTTGAAACCAGGTACTATGTCTCCTCCTCCTATTTCAAAGTGATTATCAGGATTTCCTGCTATGCTGTTTGTAATCCATTTATCTTCCTTTGGAAGATCCTACATCTGCTTAAAATCTATTGAAAGGCATTTGCCTTTTGGCTTCTAATGTTGCTTGGTTTCAACCACAGCTCACAGCTGTATGAATGCGAAGGTCTTTTATCATCTGCTTCTTGCAGACTTTTTTCATTCTGCTTTTCAGCTGTAGTCTCTGCCCACTCAGCTATATTCTCTGATGATACAAAGCACACTAGCATTAGACCCGTAGCATCACAGTGATGTGACCTTTTTGTTATTTCCAAGGCTCTCTGCCCAACTGACATGCATTCACTCAATGTTTAATTAAAAAGGGGGAAAAAAACATTGGAAGCTCACATACTGTGGAGAAAAGAACCTTCATTCCTTTTTTATTTTACAGAATGTCTTTTGATAGCGTAAATGGCTTCATAAAACCAATATGGCAGGCAATGGTAGCTTTTTCCAGTGTGTTTAGTAGTTGCAATGAAAAAAAAAAAGACAAAGTTTAAGTAGAGGTGGTGAAGACCATCAAGAAGGAGGAGGTGCTCCAAGAAGGAGCATAGGACAGCTATCTCATCTCCAACTTTTAATAAAGTATATTTTTGGAGGACAAAGTATCTTCTCAATTTCCCAAAAGAACAAGGACCTCTGCATCACTCCGTGAATTTTGTTTTATCAGCTTTGAACTTCTTTTACTGAGTTACATCAGTAGCTTGCCAGGGATCTGTGCCATATATTAATATAGTAGGGCAATGAATGTAACACTTGAACATCTGGCAGATGTAAAACCAGCTTCCCAGCTGGAAATGTGTGCATATGATTTCACTGTGCACCCTCTATTTTGTTTAAATTAAGCCTCTACTTCTCTCTTTAGGAATGGTTAGAATATTATGGGATGGAGACATCTGTCTGCAACCATGGTATCACCAGGCTCCTACAGCATAAGAGCAAGACCCTTTTTCAATTAACCTTTAAGAATTTCTCATGGAGATGTTGATGTTTCCACCATCCAGGTAAATAGGTCTCTGATTTGCTCAATAGTAGTAACTGTGATAGGGATCTTGGAGTCCTAGTGGATAACCATTTAAATATGAGCCAGCAGTGTGCAGCAGCTGCCAAAAAAGCCAACACAGTTCTAGGCTGCATAAACAAAGGGATAGAATCAAGATCACGTGAAGTGTTAATACCACTTTATAATGCCTTGGTAAGGCCACACTTGGAATACTGCATCCAGTTTTGGTCACCATCATGTAAAAAAGATGTTGAGACTCTAGAAAGACTGCAGAGAAGAGCAACAAAGATGATTAGGGGACTGGAGGCTAAAACATATAAAGAACAGTTGCAGGAACTGGGTATGTCTAATTTGATGAAAAGAAGGACTAGGGGAGACATGATAGCATGTTCCAATATCTCAGGGGCTGCCACAAAGAAGACGGAGTCAAGCTATTCTCCAAAGCACCTGAGGGCAGGACAAGAAGCAAGGGGTGGAAACTAATCAAGGAGAGAAGCAACCTAGAACTAAGAAGAAATTTCCTGACAGAAGAAGTAATCAGTGGAACAACTTGCCTGCAGAATTTGTGAATGCTCCAACATTGGAAGTTTTTAAGAAGATGTTGGATAACCATTTCTCTGAAATTGTGTAGGGTTTTCTGCCTAAGCAGGGTGTTGGACTAGAAGATCTTCAAGGTCCCTTTGAACTCTGTTATTCTATTCTATTTGGAGGTTGAATCTCCAGGAATAGAATAGAGAACAGTGGGTCAAGACTGTGCCTCACAAAGGCCTGTCTTTTACCTTCAGAACTGAAGATTTGTCTTGGTCCTCTTATTCATCTAAAGATGATCTGCAAGCCAATAGCACGACAGAATTTTCAACCAGAAGGATCAATGGTCTGCTCTAGTTGAAGTCAACTTAGAGCAATAGACAACAGTGCCATCATTTTATTTTAATCAATACCATCCTTTGCATTTTCCCTCTTTGCATTTTATTCTTGCACCAAAACTGTAAAATTGATTATAGTAAGAAATAATGATTAATCCAGCCTGCATGCATCTTCAAGTTCTATTTCAATACTGATGGAGTAATTTTATCCTCCATTTGAAAGTCTCAAACAATAGAATATCCTGACAATGGAGTATCTGATGGCTCTAGAAAACTTACCAACACAGGATCATCATAGCAGAATTAGGAAGGAAAACCTTCCTGAGACCCTTCCTCTTTTTTCTCCCTGTAGAGGTGATTGAATATTATAAATTAAGCGTTATGGATAGGGAGCTCTAGTGGTGCAGTAGTTAGAATGCAGTATTGCAGTCTAACTCTGCCCACAGTCAGGAGTTCGATCCTGATCAGCTCAGGGTTGACTCAGCCTTCCATCCTTCCAAGGTCAGTAAAATGAGGACCCAAATTGTTGAGAGAAATATGCTGACATTGTAAAATGCTCAAAGAGTACTGTAAATCACTATGGAGTGGTACATAAGTCTAAATCCTATTGCTAGGTGACAGTGTATATTTATTGATGTTTGAGATAAAGTAGACCAGTGTTTCTCAACCTCAGCAATTTTAAAATGACTGGACTTCAGCTGCCAACATGTTGGGTGGGAAATTCTAGGAGTTGATGTCCACACACCTTAAAGCTGTTGAGGTTGAGAAACACTTAGGTAGTCTTTAACTTACAACCATTTGTTTATGACCATTCAGTTATAATGGTATTGAAAAAAGTGACTTATGACTGGTTTTCACACTCACAACTGTTGCAACATCTCCATGGTTATGTGTGGCCAGCATGACTGCAGAAACATCTTCAGACAGTGCTGATTCAATGGCCCTTGAAATGGAGGTGAAATGCACCACCCCTATAGTAAGCAATGACTAGCAGTGTAAAATTCATAGGGACTCCTTTTTTAATGGTTAAGGGCAGAGGTGGGTTTAAGCAGGTTTTGACCAGTTCTGGAGAACCGGTAGCAGAAATTTTGAGTAGTTTGGAGAACAGGTAAATACCACCTCTGACTGGTCCCGTCCCCATCTATTCTCTGCCTCCCAAGTCCCAGCTGATTGGGAAGAAATGGAGATTTTGCAGTAACCTTCCCCTGGAGTGGGGAGGGAATGGAGATTTTACAGTATCTTTCCCCTGGAATGGAGAGGAAATGAAGATTTTACAGTATCCTTCCCTTGCCATGCCCACCAAAACACTCCCACAAAACCGGTAGTAAAATGTTTTGAATCCCACCACTGGTTAAGGGCGACTATAGACAATATTGATAATATTTAAAGACCAGAGTAATCCCAGAGAAAAGAGAAACAAGACACACAGAGAGACAGACAGAAAGAGAAACAAACGGAGTGAGACTTTAAAAAGAATCCAATACTTTTACATTCTTACAAAATCCAGGTGTATCTATCATTTTGATATATTTTTCCTACTCTCACCCCCAACCCCCCACCCTGTGAGAGAGAGAGGGAGGGAGAGAGAAGAAAGAGAGGGAGGGAGGGAGGGAGGGAGAAAAATAATACGTTCTTAAAGTATCACTCTTTCATTTAAAAGACCCTCTTTTTAAAGCCTTGTTAATGCAGAGAGTTTGCAGAGAGTGTTCCCAGCTACTGATCCATTATCAGGGTTCCTTCCTAGCTGCTGCTATAACAAATAAATAAAAGTCCCGAGTACATCATTAATTATGTTTTTATTACTCTCTTCATTATGATCAGGCAATGGCCTGTAGCCATTAATTAACTCAGCATGCTCCCGTCCTCTGCTGCTATCAGATCACGTTTGCCATTCTCCCATCATCAATTAGGACAAGCTACAAAGTGAATTATGCCACCCTTTCTTGCTCTGTACATATTAGCCAATTGGTTCCTCCCCTTTACAATGAGCATATTTTACACTCTTTGTGAGACAATATGCCCTGGAGCCTTTTTAAATATAGCAGCTCCTCACACATCTGCAGCACAACTAGCAACTTCAAAGCCGAATTCTCCAAAGATACTGTTGTCCAGATTCCATGTTTAGAATTGCTCAAGTAATTTTTCTTCTTTTTAAAGTTCTATTCCGTTAACATCTTTGACTTCGAAAGTGTATTCACCCTTTCAACTCTCTGCTTATTTTTAAATTGTGATCTTAACTGTGATTTTTTTTCCCACCCCCAATCCTTTGGATATAATTAGAACCAAAACAAAACTTGTTTCTGGTTCAGTGAAACTAAATTCTCACCTAAATTATCTAAAGCAGGTGTTAAACTCAATTTCATTAAGGGCTGTATCAGGGTTGTGTTTGACTTGGGGGAGGGCATGGTCAGCTCGAGGTCACTAATATCGGGGGTGCCTGTGGGAGCCTGAGCAGTGTGCCGGTGAAAATGGACTCCCGAGCTCCGTTTTCGGCTGCAATGGCCTCCTGCAACCCTCTGCCACCAAAAATGGAGCTCTGTTTTCTCTAGCAGGAGCACCTTCACCTTGTTTTCAGGGTGGCTCTACAGGCCAGATCCAGCCCCCGGGCCTTGTGTTTGACACCCCTGATCTAATGTCTCTGGAAATCTGAATTTTACCCTCTATAACACAGGATGTGTATTTTTATTTTTACACTCTAGATTATACATATTTGCCTTTCTCTCTCATCTCCTTGCCCCTAGAACCATGCCCCAGCAATGATTGAATCTGAGAAAAATCAATGATTTGTAGAGCAGGTTTTTGGGTGTTTTTTATGCATTTAAGATCTAACTCACCCTGTTTCAATTCAAAAACCCTTGTCCCCATCTGTTACTTTGATGATTGCAAATGGCAAAGCTCTGGCAGCTAGAGAAATGTAGGAGGGTTTTTTCATTAAATCATATTGAAGATATCTTGGACATCATCTAGCTCATGTTTTGTGGAATTGAAATCCACACGTTTTAAAGTTGCCAAGATTGAGAAACATTGATATGACCTGTAGGAATCCTCTACTTCTAGCAGATGGTCCTTCAGTATCAATTTAAATACAAAAAGAGTCCACAGCCAATAAGAAACCTGTTTCACAGTTTGTCTATGGCAGGGCTGTGTCAAACTCGATTTCACTGAGGGCCGCATCAGGGTTGTGTTTGACCTCCAGGGGAAGGGAGGGGGGCATGGCCAGGGGGGCATGGTCAACTCAATGTCGCTTGTGTTGGAGGCACTTGTCATGGCCCAAGTACTCTGCCAGCAAAAATGGGCTCCCGAGCTCTGTTTTCGGCTGCTATGGCCTCCTGCAACCAGTGAAAATGCAGTTCGGGAGGGCCACACACAGCCCTCCCGAGCTCCATTTTTGCTGGCAGAAGTACCACATGCTGCTCCTTTTCAGGGTGGCCCATGGGCCACCCTGAAAAGTACCCCAGTGCTGGATCAGGGCCCTGGGCCTTGAGTTTGACACCCTGGCTATGGAGATTCTCAGTCATCTAAGTCATGGTTGTCTAGGCAAGGTTGCAGAAGTGGTTTGCCATTGCTTGCTTTTTCAGGCTAAGAGACAGTGAATGCCCCAAGGTCTCTGTGCTGATTTTGGCCTAAAGCAGAGTTATAACTCATTGTCCCAAGTTTCCAGCCTTAAGTCTTAACCACTGGGTTCTAACCAAAATTTATTCCCTCTAATTTAACTCATTATATGCGGTCTTTTGGAACAATTCAGAATAATGTTGTCCTGTTTTCTTCAGGATAGACTTTCATATACAGTATTTGAAGTCAATTTTTGAGTATTATCTCCATCTTTTCTAGGATAAACATAGTCTGCAACATTTAATCTGCCTTTTATCACCTTATTTATTTTGCCTTGAATATATTCAGGGTTTTCAAAATCGTTCTAAAATATGATTCACAGAACTGGACACAATATTCTAGGAAGAACCTAATCAGCACACAATAGCAAGGAACATTGGCTTATTTTTGTTTTAATCCAAAAGTCATACTTCGGTTGTAGCCTAAAATAGCTGGATTTTTCCCTTGCAAGTTGACTTTCACATTGCTAATCCCAAAGGTGCTTTTTCAAAAGACAACTGGACTTTCTTTGTTTTTGTTTGAAGCTGTTTTGCTTCTTATCCAAGAAGCTTCTTTAGATCAGTTCTGAATGAATGGTGGAGAATCATTTTGAATGGGAATGGACTTCAGGGAAAAAACAAAGAAAGTCCAGTTGCTTTTTGAAAAACAACATGACCTGGATGTCTGGGAATCTCCGTAGCCATATTATTCAGTTTGTGATCTGCCAAAATACTTTTCTCATGTGGAGCAGTGGAGAGATATGGAACAATGGAAAATACTTTGTTTCAGTGTTGTTGTTTTTATTTGCAACTATTTGCAGCTATTTTATGATGATTTTTCTGAGCTGCAATTGTTATCTTTTATGGAAAAGAACTCTTTTGGTCTCTTATGGTCTTAAATAGCTCTACTTCTGTCATAAAGAGACATTATTGTTGGTTCTAGTGTACATATCCTTTGCATAAATAATTTTAATCTGTCTAAAATTTTCTATGAATTGTCTTCACCATGGGGCCCATTTTCATTGCAATTTTCATTACATTTCTAAGACAGAAAAAAAAAATCAAAGATACTTATTTTAAATCTATGTGGTGAAAAGATGTATTTATTTCTAAGGAAATTGGTGTCATTTCTTCCCTCATACTAGTACAAAGTTCTTGTAAAGTTCATCAGTATAAAACAGTTTACATCTTTTTCATGTAGTAAATAATGCAAGAATTCAGATCTATGTACCCCCAAGTAACCCAGAACAGAATGAGCTATTTACATAGCCTAAATGCAAATGTCAGAGTAATCAGGTTATCTCTGCACTATGTTTTCATTATATTTTACATTTTGAATTACATTTAAACATGGTTAGGCCATGTGCATTCTGTATACACATGTGAGGTTGTTCAAATGGTGACTGGAGAAAGTTCTTGTCTATTGACATCTTCCATATATTCAATTTAGGATTTCTAATGCAGCAGTCCTGAGGGTAATATGTGAAATCCCTCAGTCATGAACAAAGTTTCATTTTCTTGAATAAGAAAGAGCTGCTGACGTACAATTGCTTTGGAATATTTGCTTTACTTCCACTATGCAAGAAGAGTAAATAAATGTTCTTCCTGCAGATCTCAGACAGTGATGAATGCAGTATCATAATAATCCCAAGGCTGAAGTCCCCTTTCCATTCCAGTTATTAATTTTCTCAGCTCTGTCACTGTTCAAATTTGTGTTAGATCATATCAAGTCTGCAAGCTACTGGTCTACAAAGAATCCATGACAATCCAGAACTCAATCCTGTGAAAAACGTCCCTCACCAATAAAGGTGCATTACATTTGGAATGTTAAATATAAACTGGACAAACTGTGAGCCATCACATAATTGTTTTTTCCATATATAATGTAGATTTTCATCATTTCTCCTTCCTTATGGACTCTCAAGCAAGCTCCAGTAGAATAGAATAGAATAGAATAGAATAGAATAGAATAGAATAGATTAGAATAGACTAGAATAGACTAGAATAGAATAGAATAGAATAGAATAGAATAGAATAGAATAGAATAGAATAGAATAGAATAGAATATTTTTTTTATTGGCCAAGTGTGATTGGACACACAAAGAATTTGTCTTGGGGCATATGCTCTCAGTGTACATTAAAGAAAAGATACGTTCATCAAGAATCATAAAGTACAACACTTAATGATTGTCATAGGTTACAAATAAGCAATCAGGAAACAATATCAATATAAATTGTAGGGATACCAACAACAAAGTTACAGTCATGCAGTCATAAGTGGGAGGACATGGGTGATGGGAACGATGAGAAGATGAGAAGATTAATAGTGGTGCAGATTTAGTGAATAGTTTGACAGTGATGAGAGAATTATTTGTTTAGCAGAGTGATGGCTTTTGGGAAAAAACTGTTCTTCTGTCTAGTTGTTCTGGTGTGCAGTGCTCTATAGCTTCATTTTGAGGGTAGGAGTTGAAACAGTTTATGTTTATTATGGAATGCATCTAAAATCTGGTATTCACCTCTTCCTGCCTTCCTGCCTCCCTGCCTCATTGGCTGACCCAACTGTGGAACTGCCTGCCACTTTACCAGAGAAGGGATAACCTCCTTACCAGATTCCTTCCACGGTGGCAAAAGTTCTAATGTACTGCCTTCATTGGAAAATTCTTTCAAATTCAGGGAGACCTTTGGAAATATATTTGCCTTGAAAACAACCCATAATGAACTGCACAGTACAGTCAAACATCAGGAGTTGACCACAGCAAATGTTTTGTGACCTTTTATACTATGTCATAAGGCTCAGTGGCTAAGATGCTGAGCTTATCGATCAAAAGGTTGGCCGTTCAGCAGTTCGAATCCCCAGTGCCACGTAACAGGGTGAGCTCCCATTCCTTGTCCCAGCTTCTGCCAACCTAGCAGTTCAAAAGCACAAAAAAATGCAAATAGAAAAATAGGGACCACCTTTGGTGGGAAGGTAACAGCATTCCATGCGCCTTTGGCATTTAGTCATGTCAGCCACATGACCACGGAGACATCTTTGGATAGCGCTGGCTCTTCGGCTTTGAAACGGAGATAAACACTGCCCCCTAGAGTTGGGAATGACTAGCACATATGTGTGAGGGGAACTTTTACCTTTACCTTATATTATATATCATAAAATGGTTTATAATAATTTTTCTGCCATAAAACGTTTTATAAAATTTGTCATTTTTTAAATTCCATGGAAGTCATGAGTCTCAGGTTTTAAACAAGCTATAAGTTAGCTTGATAAGTTTCCCGATCCAGTAGCGATGGTGGCGGGTGGTTCGGAGAACCGGTAGCAAAAATCCCTGTGCCCACCCCACACACCATGCCCAGCTGAGCTGCACGATCATCAGAGGCTTTTTTTTTTTTACTTTTAAAAGCATTTTTTCTACAACCTCTTCCAACAAAAAAATGCTTTTAAAAGTAAAAAAAAAAAAGCTTCTGATGATCGTGCAGCTCAGTTGGGATCGTCAAAGGCTTTTCAAAGCATTTTTTTCTACAACCTCTTAGCCAAAGAGGTGATTAAAAAAAATGATTTTTTTAACTTTCGGGCCAAAATTTATATATATTTTTAAATGTTTTTTTTAATATTTGTATTCTATGTTTTTTTATCTTGGCTGTACACTGCCCTGAGTCCTCAGGGAGAAGGGCGGTATATAAATTGGAAATTAAATAAATTAAATTAAATTAATTGGTAAATATAATTAATTGATCTGTAAGAAATTGGATTGCATGGAAATAATTGGAATATTCATGTTCATATTGATTAATATACAAAAAAGATAGTTATATAACTAATTGATTTAAACAAAAATGTTGAATTTGTATTAAACAATTGTAATATTACATAATTAACCAATGTGAGGATGGATATAAAAATAGATTAAAATGGGAAGGGGTATAATATACAATAGAAGGGAAAGATTGAATTTGATTAAGATTAGAGATGAGAATGAAGGGTAATATTGGGTTTTTTTAAAAAATAGATGAGGAATAAATATGGCAAAAAGAAAATATGGAAATTGTAAATTTAATTGAAATGACTAAACACTCTTTAAATTTGTGAACCAGCCAAATACTCTCTTCAAAGAAAATACATTGTATGTTTGTATGTGTGTTTGTCTAAAAAATAAAATAAAAAACCTTTTTTGAAAAAAAACAACCAAAAAAGGTGGGTGCATCTTATACTCAGGTGCGTTTTATACTCCGAAAAATATGGTAAATATTATTGGCATCCACACACACACACACACATGTGTGGATGCACATGCACACACACACACACACACACACACACACACACACACACACACACACACATGCCAAAACCAACCGACCAATTTTGGTCAATTCTTTCAAATACAGGTAGTCCTTGATTAACAACAGTTTGTTTAATGACCATTCAAAGTTACAACAGCATTGAAAAAAGTGACCTATGGCAGTTTTTCACATTTACAAACATTGCAGTGGTGGGTTGCTACTGGTTTACCCTGGATTGGGTGAACTGGTAGCAGCAGTGGCGGGAGGCTCTGCCCACCTGCCCAGAAGTCTCTGCACATGGGCAGAGGTATTGCACGAGTGCATGCGCGCACACAAGCGAACTGGTAGTGGCTGAAATTGAAACCCACTACTGAACCATTGCAACATCTGTTGACCATACAAAATTCAGACAGTTGGCAACTGAAATCATATTTATTATGATTGTAGTGTCAGGTGTGAGCTAATCACCTTTTGTGACTTTGGACAAGCAAAGTCAGTGGGGAAGCCCAATTCACTTAACAACCATGTTATTAACAACTGAAGTGATTCACTTAATAACTGTGGCAAAAAGTTCGTAAAATGGGGCAAAATTCACTTAAGAAATTATCTCACTTAGCAACAGAAATCTTGGGCTCATTTGTGGTTGTAAGTCGAGGATTACCTGTAGATAGCTTGTTCAAAATGGATATCCTTGGGTTTAACAGGCAACAGTGAATAGAGCTGAAGCCCTCAGGAATTGGGACCAAGATTCCTGTTTCTCTTCTTGCCAGTCTTCTTCCTCTTAGCCAAAAGGATTCCCAGAGGAAGAGATTATTCTTGCCAAAGTCTTGAACTGATCACTTAGAGAGGAGTTAATCAAAGAAGGCTGATGACAGACTATTTTTTTTTAAATTTGATTTATATGCCGCCCTTCTCCAGAAACTCAGGGCGGCTTACAATGCATTAAGCAATAGCCTTCATACTTTTTGTATATTTATACAAAGTCAGCTTATTGCCCCCACAATCCAGGTCCTCATTTTACCTACTTTAGAAAGGATGGAAGGCTGCGTCAACCTTGAGCCTGGTGAGATTTGAACTTGCAGTAATTGTAGGCAGCAGATGTTAATAACAGTACTTTAGTCTGCTGTGCCACCAGGGCTCCTATTTGTGCAGGTTTCCAGTTTTAACTACTGATAATGTGTGGTCAAAGTCCAGGGGTAGGACAAGGGATATGTTTATAAGAACAAAGTAGCAATGGATGTTAAATAGCAATTATATTTGTTGTTATGTTAAAAATATGTATGGATAAGACAAGACCAAGATGGTCACACTGTGTCCAATGTTTTTAATGTTTACTTAATAAAAAACTTTTTTAAAAAAAAGTCCAGGGGTCTCTGCAGGGGAGTGTAAATAAATTCAAGACGGGAGCCGTAACATAAGATTGAAGTCTCTCCCCTTTTTACGTGCATTGCCAGGCAAGGCTTTGATGCAGCTGTCATATTTCCCTTGCAGACACCTCTGATTTGGCCAAAGCTTTTGATCTGTGCCAATGATCTAGAAGTATATGTCATAATTTATCACATATCTTTCAGCCCGTTCAATTGATCCTCTCCCTTTCCCTTGGATATATGTGAATTTAAATCTAAAAGCTGAAACAAGGCAAAATAGAATACAATGCAATAGAAGTTTTCTCCAGTGGCGACACCATCACTTTGGAAGGAAAAATCAAAACATCTAATGAGAACAGAATCTGGGACTTCCGGCGGTGATGTAGAGTCGTGGCGGCACAGAAGAGAAGAGCTCTCTCTCTGTTGCCGATTTTCCGAGCTTTGGTGCCTGTTTCTGGCGGAGACCGGTCCCGAAGAGACCGGGAATAAAGAGGGGAAGCTTTGGGGGAGGCGAGGAGAGGTGCGATCTCCCGCCGTACCGTAAAGAACCCTCAATCCAGGCTCGGGAAGAAGTCGGCTGGCGTGGTGAGCACAGTCGGCCCGGAGACCCGAACGAGCCGATTGAGACCATCGGGAGCAAAGGAGGGAGTACAGTGCAGAACTGCTGAGGTCGAACAGAAACGGAACTAATTTGGATTACTAATTTCGGCGCAAAACCGAGGAGAAAGTTTCTTTTCTTTCCGGAGGGACAGCGTGAAGAAGGAAGATCTCAAAGTGTAACCGGGTGGCAACTGAAAAGGCGAGCAAAAAGGAAGGGGCAAAATACGGAGCAGCGAAGAAAGTCTAAAAAACTTCAAAACAGGCAAAACGAAGGTGAGGAGAAATAACTTAAACAGAGGAGATTAAAAGAAGAATGGACTCTTTTTTTTTTATACCCCCGTTTCTAGCTGCGTGAGCGGAAGGAGTGAGAAAGTCTTGGCAAAGTAAGGATTGCATACAGTGACTGTGCAGAATAGAGGCCACCATACTGTAACCGGAAAAGACTTCAACAGTAGTAAAAGAACTTGTTTTTTTTTTCTTTATTGAAAACATACCGAGGCCAACAAAAACATTGAAAAGCACTGCTCCAACTTATCATTATTTTCTTTACTTAAGTATAGATGAATTAATATTAATGTTATTTATTGGAATTAATCAATTAAGAAATATAGAGTATATTTAACCAATTTAGAAAATATTTATAATACATAGAGATTTAGAAGTACTATTATTAGAATACCATATTACTATTAATTAATTAATTATTATATATTAACCAGTATATATTATTAGAATATTTTCTGTTTGTGGATTTTATTGAATAATTAATTACTAGATATTAAGATACTAAGAATTGATCAATTGTATAGTCTTTAATTAGATAAGATATTTATTTATATATATATTTATACTTGTAGCTATATTTATATTCATATTTATATTTAGATTTATATCTATATTCTTATCACATTCTTAACTGAATTATATATAATTTTATATAGAGAGAATTAATTATTTAAAAGAATTTATTTATTTAAAGAAGGTTTATTGGATTGATCTTTTATAAGGAGGGGGGGGAAGAGAAAAGAAAAGAAAGGAATTATAGAAATTATAGAAATTTGGATGGTGATTTGGGAGAAAGTTGATAAAATACTGGGAGAACAATACAAGATTTTGAAAGAAATGACCAGCACTACCACAACCACGTTGAAAACAGCTAAGAAGCCAACACCATTTTTAACAGGAACAGCGGCCTCCCCAGTGACACAGAAAACCTTGGAGGGAATGTTTGCATCAGACAAGCAACCCAGTACACCTAATATGCCAACAATGCAGGCCACGCTCATAACAATTCAGGAAACTATGGCCAAAATGCAAGAGTGTATGACCAGAAACCATGAACAATCCAGAAAAGACATGGACGAGGTAAAGAGAGAAGTCAAGAATGATATTCAAAAGATTGATGGAAAAATGGACTTAATACAAGAAATCATTCAAAAAAATGACCAAAGGATAAAAGAAATAGAACAAAAAACCGAATTGACGGAAGAAAAATTAGAAGCATTAGATACAAAAATGACAGGATTAAATAAGGAACTTGAGAACACCGTGGCCCAATTAGAAATGGAGAAGGCGGCATTCTATTTGCGTTTCCAGAACGTAGCGGAAGACCGGGAGGAAGATCTGACGATGGTAATGGCTGAGATGATAGCAGAGGCACTTCAGAGAGAAAAAGACGAGATAATTAATGAATTAGATGAAGTCTACCGAGTCCACACTAACTATGCCCGACAAAACAAACTCCCTCGGGAGGTACACATAAGATTTGTAAGAAGGAAGGTGAGGGATATTGTATATAAGATAACAAAGGACGAACCAATGTACTATAGAAATAAAGAAATAATCACCCTAAAGCAAGTACCTAAAAGAATACGAGATTTGCGAAGAGATTATTGGTTCCTGGCCACGTTACTAAACAGAAGATATATACCATTCAAATGGATAACCCCGGAAGGAATGTTAGTAACGTGGCAGGGAAAGAAAATCAAGGTGGATTCGCACAGCAAAGCAAAAGAATTATATGACCAAATGATGGGTGCTGAAGCAACAAATGGTAATAAAGAAGAAGAAGGACGGAATATCAAAGGAAAACAGAAGAGAGATCGGGAAAGAACACCACAACAAGGAGGGAAAGTAGATGAAGGAGAGACCCAGGAAGAGGAAGGAGTGCAGACAAGAGGCAAAAAAAAGGAACAGGAAGAAATAAAGAAGAAACAACAGGAAAGTCAATAAAAAAAAATGGAACGGACTTTAAAAATACTATCTGTAAATGTTAATGTACTCAACCCACCATCCAAACGACACCAAATTTACAAAAAAATTTTGAAACAAAAATCAGACATTGTGTGCCTCCAGGAGGTACATATAAGAAAACAGGATATCAAATATATACAATATAAAAAATTAGGTAAAGAATATGCTTCATTGGCAGAGGAAAAAAAAAGAGGAGTGGTGGTATATATCAAGGAAGGAATAGACAGTAATATGAGGTATGTGGATACAGAAGGTAGGATAGTCATGGTAGAGCTAAATCTTGAGTTCAAAAAGATATTATTGGTAGTAATATACGCCCCAAATAGTCAACAATTAGAATTCTACAAAAAAGTGCATGAGAAAATTATAGAACAAAAAATGGAGAATGTCTGTCTGATTGGGGATTTTAATGCTATTTTAGATGTAAGAAAAGATTATGAATGTGGTCAGCAAAACAAAAATAAAAAAATGTATTACCTAAAACCTTTATGGATATGGTGGAAGAGTTAGATATGGAGGATAGCTGGAGATGTCTTAACCCCGAAGCAAGAAATTATACATATTATTTGAATCCGCATAAATCGTGGTCAAGGTTGGATATGATTTGGGTAACTAAGATGTTAATAATGGAGATAGAAGAAGTAGATATTTTACCAAATAATTGGGCTGACCACAACCCGATAATGATGAAGTGGAGAGGTCAGCAGAGAAAGAAGAATAGATGGACTATGAACACACAGATACTGCAAGAAAAAGAATATAAGAATTACATAGAAAAGGAGCTAGAATGGTTTTATAAGGAAAACACAAAGCAACACACTTCCCTACAAAACTTATGGGATACAACCAAAGCATATGTAAGAGGCCTCACGATATCATATAATGTAAAACGGAGAAAAGAGAGAGAGAAAGAATATAACAAATTATTAGAAGAAATTCAAAATTGGGAACGTAAATTGCAAAGAAACCCAGGGGATGAAAAAATAAGGTTAAATTGGTTAACAGCAAAACATAACCTAAACATATTAAAGCAGGGGAAATATGCAACAGCATTGAAATATATAAGACAAAATTACTTTGAAAACGCAAACAAACCAGGGAGATGGCTGGCGTATAGGCTGAGGAAGGAAAGAGAAAAAAGAACAATTCAGAAATTACGAGATGATGAGGGAAGGATTCAATGGGCCCTAGAGGGAAAAAAGGACATAACAGTTCAATATTATCAAAAATTGTATGAAAAGGATATAGTAACAGAGGAGGAAATTGAATATTATTTAAAAGGGGAGGGATTGCAAATACTAACAGAGGAAGAAAGAGAATTATTAGATAAGGAGATTATGATGGGGGAGCTAAAAGAGGCACTGAAGAGGCAAAAAAATAATAAAACCCCGGGGACAGACGGTTTACCAACAGAATTCTATAAGACATTTGGAGATTCATTAAATGGAATACTGTTAGAAATATATAATGAGGCCCTAATGGAGGCAAAGCTACCCAACACATGGAAACACATACATTTCCTTAATACCCAAAGAGGGGACAGATACCACACTAATAAAAAATTATAGGCCGATTTCTTTGTTGAATACCGATTACAAAGTTTTCATGAGCATAATTGCCAATAGGATGAAAATAATATTACAAAATAAAATACACCAGGATCAAAATGGTTTTCTGCCTACAAGGCAGATAAAAAACAATTTAAGAATAGCATTGGATGTTTTAGAATATTATGAGGTGCATCCAGAGAGACAGGTAGCACTGATCTTTCTGGATGCACAAAAAGCGTTTGACCAAGTTAACTGGCAATTTATGAAGCAACAAATCAAAAGTATGAATTTTGGAGAAAGATTCACTAAAATGATAACATTGATATATCAGAATCAGAAAGCATGTGTCTTGGTGAATGGTGACCCAACAAAATTCTTTGGAATAAATAAAGGAGTAAGGCAGGGATGTCCACTTTCCCCTTTACTATTTATTTTAACATTGGAAAATTTATTAATCAGAATTAGAGCAAATAAAGAAATTCAAGGATTAAAGATCAAGAGAGAGGATTACAAGGTCCAAGCATTTGCAGACGACATTGTCTTTTTCGTAGAAAACCCATTAGAAACAACACAAAAATTAATAAAAGAGATTGAAAAATTTGGAAAGGTAGCAGGTTTAAAAATTAATAAAGAAAAGACAAAAATGATAACAAAAAACATGACAACAAAACAAGTAGAGAAATTAGTAAAAGAATCTGGTCTGCAGACAGTTAAAAAAGTTAAATACCTAGGGATAAATTTGACGGCCAAAACGACAACAATAAAAGAAGACAATTATGATACTTTAGTCCAGAAAATAAAGGAAGATTTAGAAAAATGGGGGAAACTAAAATTGTCTTTATTGGGGAAAATAGCAGCAATAAAATCAAACATACTGCCAAGATTCCTTTATTTATTCCAAACAATTCCAATAAAATTAGATAAGAAATTCTTTGATAATTTGGATAAAATAACTAAAAAATTCGTGTGGGAAGGGAAGAAATCAAGAATAAAATTGAATATACTACAAGATGATAAAAGTAGAGGTGGATTCGGACTCCCGGCATGGGATAAATATTACAAGGCTGCCAGTTTATTATGGATTAAAGATTGGATAACCTTAGATAATCAAAGATTGCTAAATTTAGAAGGGCATGATTTAATGAAGGGATGGCACGCCTTTATATGGAGTTCAGGAAATAAAATATATAAACATTTTAATAACCATACAATTAGGAGATCTTTAATTAACACATGGCTACAAATTAAACAAAAACACTACATGAAAATTCCCGGCTGGCTATCGACCATAGAAGCAATAACTCACCCCAACATATTATCAAAACAAAAGATTCTAAGATATAGGGAAATAGTAGATGTTCAGGGGAAATTGAAAACTAGGGAAGAGCTCAAAGAACAAGGAATAGGAATACACTGGTGGCCCTACTCGCAAATAAAAGTAAGATACAGAAAAGACCAAGAGGAAGAAGGAATAGATTTAAAACAAAATCGATTAGACAAACTATTAGAATTAAAAGAAGGGAAATTAATTTCAAAAATTTACAAATATTTACTCGAATTCGATTTGGCAGAAGAGTTGGTCAAAGGGCAGATGATAGCCTGGGCGAGGAACATAGGGCATAATATACAATTAGAAGATTGGGAAAGAGCATGGGAAGATAATTATAGCATGACTAAATCGGTATCATACAAAGAAAATCATTATAAAATGTGGTACCGATGGTATCTGCCACCCGCAAGGTTAGCAAAAATGTATCCAAATGTGAACCCGGCTTGCTGGAAATGTAAAAAAGCGCAGGGAACTTTTTACCATGCTTGGTGGCTTTGCCCAAAAATCAAAAAATATTGGAACAAAATAAAAACATGGATATTAGAGATAACAAATCATGAAATTGAATTAACACCTGAAGTCTTTTTACTCGGCATGATCAATAAGAATATTAGGAAGGACATAAAATACCTAATACTCCACATTATAACAGCGGCAAGATTAGCGTTGGCACAACTCTGGAAAATAGACCGTTTGCCAACTGATCAGGAAGTAATACAGAAAATCTATGTATGCGCAGAGATGGATAAATTAACCCTAAAACTACAGGATAAGGAAGATTCAAAATACTTTAAAATATGGAATAGCTGGTACCAGTGGATAAGTCAGAGAGAGGGAATGCTTAGAGATGAAAGTTAGGAGAAATCAATGCAAATAAACAACTGCACTGTCAGAGAGATATAGAAGGAAATAAGTCACTGTGCGTATATATATATATATATGTATATATAACATTAGAAAGTAGTTGATAGATGAAGTTGAGCACTATATATGTATAGTATATGTACTTGTAATTTGTGTGTTTGATTAAGAAAAACTTGTTCAGTTTTTCTTATAATTGTTTTAAATGTCTTTTTTTTAAATACGAATAAAGTTTGTTTATAAATTTTTTTTTTTAAAAAAAGAGAGAGAACAGAATCTGGTTGGTGTATCATTTTCACTTGGCATATTTTGGGGAGCCATTTCCTCCCATCTTATGGCATTTTTTCCACTCGGGTAAAAAAAAATCCCTATAAGACATGGTATCTGGTGCATTATCATGGGTGAAGGCTAGTCTTAAATACTTCAATCAGATGAAAGTGTACTAAAGTACCAGTTGGATCTTGCAGCTCCTCTAAAGATCTTAGTTTGTCTATTCCAGTATTTCTCAACCTTGGCCATTTTAAGACAAACTCCTAGAGTTTGCCAGTCAGCTAAACCCACATGTCTTACAGTTGCCTAGGCTGTATTCCATAATCAGCTCTATCGACTTGGGATATGAATTGACACCCAATCAGAAAGTGTCACTAAGCTGCTATAATTGGCTGCTTAGGAATTCTGGGAATTGAAATTCAGCAATGTGTGTGTGAGAGAGAGAGAGAGAGAGAGGGAGGGAGGGAGGGAGGGAGAGAGAGAGAGAGAGAGAGAGAGAGAGAGAGAGAGAGAGAGAGAGAGAGAGAGAGAGAGAGAGAGATCTGCACCTCTATAACTGTCTGGTTTGGCTCTGCAATCAAACAAGACCAGAGACAGACTTCTACAGATAATTAGAGCTGCAGAAAAAACAATTGCTACCAACCTGCACACAAGGACATTTTTTTTCCTGAATGCCATCTCTCTGCTAAACTACTAATTCCCACAACACTGTCAAATTATTTACTAAGACTGTATTAATATTCTTCTTCTCATCCTTCCTATTATCTATCTTGTCCCATTTATGATTATAACCATGTTGCCTATATCTCTATGATTTATATTGTTTTATTTGTTTCCTAGTATGATTTAATTGCTTATTAGTAACCTATGACTATTTATTTATTTATTTATTAGTCCAATTTATATGCCGCCCTTCTCAGTAGACTCAGGGCGACTTACAATGCATTATAACCATAGCCTGCATACTTTTTTTTTTTTTTTTTTGTATATACCTGCTTATTAGGGCTTTTGGCTCCCCCAAGCAGTGTTGTTCTATACAAAGTTGGCTTATTGTCCCACAATCCGGGTCCTCAATTTACCTATCTCGAAAGGATGGAAGGCTGAGTCAACTTTGAACCTTGAGATTTGAACTCACACTAATTGCAGGCAGCTGGCAGCTAAGTGCTAGCACTTAACAGCACTTAGTCCGCTGCATCACCGAGGCTCTTACTCTCACTAAGTGTTGTATCTTATGATTCTTGATGAAGGTATTTTTTTCCTTTTATGTACACTGAGAGCATATGCACCAAAAGACAAATTCCTTGTGTGTCCAATCACACTTGGCCAATAAAGAATTCTATTCTATCCTATTCTTCTTATCTAGAAAGCTATCGGCTACTTTCACCTGAGCTACAGTGAGAACATCAATTTTTGTCTCAGCATCCACAGGACCTTACTTCTCCATCCATTGGTACTAGGTTGACTCAGTTTGATGGAAAATACATTGCTTTCAAATCCCCCAAGAGAAAAAAATGCCAGAAAACTTGGGTTTGGTGCAGAATTCTGGTTCTTAAATAAGTAATGACCCAAAAGGGAAGAAATGGGGATGACATTCCTTCCATTGTGCTTGTTCTGATCAGGAATTGGGAACAGCTATAGAGACTATAGAGAATACAGCAAAAATAAGAAGATCCTTTATGACTTTGCATCTATAACTTACTCTAAAGAAAAAAAGCACAAAAATGAAAGCCAACCCCCTCCCCCCAAAAACTTGAATTTGAAATTCAAAAAAATGTCATATGAGAAAGGGGTAGAAAAATAGAACCTTCTTTGTCCGGTAAAATTTCAAGGAAGTGAGAAATTTTAACCAACTGCCAATTTTCTCACTAGACAACCTGTTTTCTACTTTTGCCTCAATCTGCTGTTATCTTCAAGAGTTTTTTTGCACAGCACATTTTGATCCAGGTTTTACTACAACCTGGGCTAGCTGATGTAGCAATCTGTATTTACGCTGGCAGTTTATAGCCTTTCAAACTATTTATGAGCTTATTATACCCCTGTCCCTTCCAAATTCTTTCCATCTCTTTTTCTCTCAAAGTCATTTTAAAACAAAACAAAGCAAATAAATAAATGAAAATGTAAGCACTTAATGAAAGTTGCCAAAAATCTCAAGCAGCCAAAAGCAATTCCAGCTGGAGAAAAGCCCATTTGTAACCATTGGTTTCACAGCATGGCTTTTTCAATTTCTTTCTTTCTTTCTTTCTTTCTTTCTTTCTTTCTTTCTTTCTTTCTTTCTTTCTTTCTTTCTTTCTTTCTTTCTTTCTTTCTTTCTTTCTTTCTTTTTTTCTTCCTTCCTTCCTTCCTTCCTTCCTTCCTTCCTTCCTTCCAAAAAAATTGAGACCGACAACTGGAATTTAGTGGCACCAGGAATATCAGTTGCTTTTTGTTGTTGTTGCTATTTTCAACAACTTTGTTAACATAGCAATCCTATGCCCTTCAGCTTTGAAATACTGTAGGTCCAAATGAGTTAATAGGGTATTAGTAGACAAATGTACAATTGTAGCCTCTTTTAACACTTGCCTACTTTACAATGAAAAATTGTGGTTCAGAATAACAGAGAGCCAAATTGTGCTGTGCAATTTCTGAAAAGCTTTTTATTTCCTGCTCCTATTTTTCTGCCTTATACTTAGAGGGGGTTGAGAATTTCTAGTGAATTCTGCTTGGCAGTGTCTTTAAGTTCTATTGCTAGAGGTAGAAAAGTGGCCTATGCTAGTTTTCTTTTGCAAATCTTTCTATCATTTACCAGCCTCCTGGAAAATCATACTCCACAATCTGAGAAGATTTCCTTGGAGGAATTTCTTTATGTTATTTTTTCTTAAGGGAACCCTGGAAGAACTATAGGACTGGAAAGAAAATTAAATAATGAAATAAACATTTATGCACATCCCTTGGTTATTCAGCATGGAAAAGGTTTAAGAATACTGTAATGTATCCACATTTCTATTCACAGAAATTCTCTTTTTCTTTCAAAGAATTGTTAGAAGCAATTTCTCTTGGATTAAAGTGACTGAAAATGAATCGAAACAAAAATACAATACAATTTTTCTAAATGGTTCTTCTTTGTCCATTGCAATATAACACAGGCATTTTCCTGGCATGGTTGAAAAATGCTTTTTAAAAAGAGGCAATTTTGCATTTTACTTAAATGAAGATGTTAAAACATACTTCCTAAGAAGTATCTTAGGAAGAATAAACATTAACTCTTTCCACTTTGAGTTGCCCAAGATGTATGTAAATAAATAGAATAAGTAAACAAATACATTCTTAATTAGGACAAATTAATTATTTGGATTAATTAGGATAAATGGCATTCTAATTAAGAATACAGAAAACAGGAGTTCAGAATAATTCTCATTCATATCCATGTAAGATTTTTTGCTACTCTTTTGACTGATATATTTTGTAATATTCTCAATTTTCCAAGTTCAAAATGACTGTCTGAATATTTATACATCCCAGCTAAACTTATTTTCCTGACACGTAGCTTTGTTCTTGCAGTTATGACTAAAAATATTTAAAAAGTGACTTGTCTTCTACAATTCGAAGATCTTCTCTTGTCTGTTCTTCCTTCTGTTCAGATTCAGATATGGTTCTAAATGGAGAGAAATATTCCTGAAGAAAAGCTACTGATTTCTTTCTACACTAATAACATTTCTGAACACATATCCGAATTACAAAGTTGGGAGCACCTGAGTCATCCAGCCCAACCCCTGTAAGTATAGGATCAGCTGAAGAATTTCAGGCAGGTGGCTGTGCAACTTCTGAAGATCTCCAGTGAAGTCTAAAATATAACTGAATGAGGCAAGCTATTGTATTGGATCGGGCGTCAGCAACATGCGGCTCCTGAGCCACATGCAGCTCTTTTGTCCTCCTGCTGTGGCTCCCTGTTGGCTGGCTGGCCTTGCCCCTCGCCCTCCCCTCCCAGTCACTCCTCACGTGGCCTGAGAAGGTAAGGGTGATGGTGGGATAGAGACTCACTCCATATTCCAGAGCGGGAGGGAAGCACCCCTGTACTTGCCTCTCATCTCGCGGGTGCTTCTTCCGGCTGCTGCATTCATCTTGGTTGCTTGGGGAGATGCGTGACTTGATCTGCGCTCTGAGACACACCCGGCCCAGCTGTGGCTGATTCTCTGTGTCATAATGGGCTCTAGGAGGAGGAGGGGATGCATTCTCCCCCATTGTGAAGAGTGTTAAATTTAAGTATGCTGCGCAAGGCCCAGTGAGAGCAGCGAGCAGGCCATGGAGGCGGGAGAAAGAAAGAAAGAAAGAAAGAAAGAAAGAAAGAAAGAAAGAAAGAAAGAAAGAAAGAAAGAAAGAAAGAAAGAAAGAAAGAAAGAAAGAGAAAGAAATTTCCAATTTTAGATTATGTTGTCCAGTTTTACATATAATATTTCAAGAAGTAAGCAGAGATGTCCATATGCTTTTCCTATGTTGTACCGCTAA
Organism: Pantherophis guttatus; assembly: GCF_059756535.1. Classification (NCBI taxonomy): domain Eukaryota; kingdom Metazoa; phylum Chordata; class Lepidosauria; order Squamata; family Colubridae; genus Pantherophis; species Pantherophis guttatus. The sequence goes on from NC_142066.1 coordinate 144,418,220, forward strand.
AACAGGTCTCACATCAGCCTACAATTGTAACTTTCATTTTTTTCCCTCCTCAGATGCTGAAATTTGTGTTTCTCCCAATTAAATATCTACCTGTTCATTTTGGCCTAGTTTCAAGGCTATCTAGATCTTTTTTCTCATTAATCACTCCTAGTTTTGCATCATCTGAAAAACTGATAATCATTCTTTCAACCCGTTAATCCAAGACATTAACAAAAAGGTTGAACAACACAGGGCCTAGGGCACTCTGCTTTATATTCCTCTCAAATTTGATGTGGTGCCATTTATTAATATTCTCTGAGTGCAATCAGTCAGCTAAGATTAAATCCTTCTAACAGTTGTGTAGTCAAGCCCATATTTTATCATTTTATTAATGAAGATCTCATGAAAACTTTGACGATGCTTGTAATTTTACGTGCTTTGTCAGAATTTGAAGAGAACATGGTGAAAGGGTTACTTATAACTTAGAGGTGGGTATTGCTGAACCCAAAATATTTAGGATTTCATGACCCCAATCATGTGGGAGTGACCTTGAAAGATGATGGGGAAGAGATAACTATGTAGATAATGGTCAAATAAGGTGGGAGGGGGAGCCCACAGCTGCATAATGGGCAGAGAACAAATATCAGAAAGGGTCTTCTCTAGCTTATCAGGCTGCAAAAAAAAAAGACAGTGGGAGGTTTGTACTTTAAGATTTGCAAGAGTCTGTTAATGTAAGTTTAAAATAAAGTAGAATTAGCTCATCTAGTTGTGTTTCCTATCTGATCTACCTGATGCCACATCATCCACTATCACCCACATTGTAACAGAATAACAGAGTTGGAAGGACCTTGGAGGTCTTCTAGTCCATCCCCTCAAGCAGGAAACCCTATGCCATTTCAGACAAAATGGCTTTCCAATCTCTTCTTAAACACTTCCAGTATTGGAGCATTCACAACTTCTGGAGGTGAGTCATTCCACTGAATTCTAACTGCCAGGAAATTTCTTTTTAGTTCTAGGTTGCTCCTTGATTCGTTCCCATCCATCACTTCTTATCTTGCCTTCAAGTGCTTTGGGAATAGGTTGACCCCCTCTTCTTTGGGGCATCCCCTTAGAATTTGTAACAAGCAATTTCTTCCTAGTATTTTTGAAGCTGACCAAATAAATCAGAAAACTTGGAAAGAATCCCCAGGTGGTCTTCCTGGGTGGTGAAGAAGTCCTCCTTCAGTTTTGAGAAGGAAGGAAAGTCCACCTGCAGTATCAGATGGTACTATAACTATATCACTATTTTGAGTAACTGCTCTATTCATTATTAGCAATTCTAGCATATCCGTTTGATAGCCTGAAGCTTTAATGAAATTATCTACTGAAGGTCTCTTCTTTTTAAACCTTGATTCTCAAATAGAAATGATATAATTTTGTTAAAATGCTACAAGATAATAAAAAATGGTAAGAATATTTTTAAGAGAGCATTGATCCTTAGAGTAAATCTCTATCATTCTTAAAAGCCAGAGGTTAAGTTGGTATTGTTCCAGCTAAAAGAAAACTAAAAGCTATCTTTGATTAAACACTATTCACCTCAGGTTTTAAGGAACGGGAAATGCTGAATTTTTGCTGTATGTATAATAAAAATCTAGAAGTCCAGGTTTGCTCCCAAAACAAAGATATATAACAAGCAGTCCTGTGTGAACCTATGGAGGAAAATAATCCAAAAACGATATTTTTAATGGACTGAACATAAATAGAAATAGGAAGGGCTCCAACCATATTAACTTGGCTTTTGAACTTGTGACTTGTGAACTTGGCTTTTTTTTTAATTAAACCATCACTATTCCTTTGAAAGCTTCTGAGTTTTCCAAAGCTGTTCATCAAGCAGGCTGCTATTAAAAACAGATGATGGATTTGAAGTATCAACATCAAGCTCTTTTTCGAGATGCTTATGCAGTTTCTCAGTCATCCAGGTCACGGTTGTCCCAAATGTTTTGGGGTGAGTGTTCATCAGTATGCTGATGACACACAGCTATACATCTCCACCCCAGACCACCCCAATGATGCCCTTGCTGTGATGTCCCGTTGCCTGGAGGCCGTGCGGATCTGGATGGGGAGAAACAAGCTCAGACTCAACCCCTCCAAGACCGAGTGGCTATGGCTTCCGGCGTCCCGGTATAGTCAGCTAGTACCATCACTGACAATAGGGGATGAGATTTTGCTCCCCACAGAGAGGGCCCGCAACTTGGGTGTCCTCCTGGATTCATGGTTATCTTTAGAAGATCATTTGACGGCCGTGGCCAGGGGTGCCTTTTATCAGGTTCGCCTGATCCGCCAGTTGCGTCCCTTTCTGGATCGGGACGCCTTGCGCACGGTCACTCATGCCCTAGTTACCTCCCGTATGGACTACTGTAATGCACTCTCCATGGGGCTCCCCTTGAAAAGCACCCGGAGGCTCCAATTGGTCCAGAACGTAGCCGCGCGGGTGATTATGGGCGCAGCTCATTATGCCCATGTAACACCTCTCCTACGCAAGCTGCACTGGCTCCCGGTGGTCTTCCGGGTGCGATTCAAGGTGTTAGTTATCACCTTTAAAGCACTCCATGGCTTAGGACCTGGGTACCTACGAGACCGTCTTTTGCCACCAATAGCCTCCCACCGACCAGTTCGTTTTCACAGGGAGGGACTACTCAGGGTACCGTCAGTCAAATTATGTCGACTGGCGACTCCCAGGGGGAGGGCCTTCTCTGTGGGGGCTCCAACCCTTTGGAATGAACTGCCTCCAGAATATCCCTGATCTCCGTACTTTCCGCCGTGCCCTCAAGACCCTGATGTTCCAACAGGCGGGGCTAAACATACGAACATGTGAATGATTTTTTAAATGTTATCTAATTCTGGGTTTTATTTAATTGACCAAACTAAGTAATAATTTTAATTAGCAATTTTATGATGTTTGTGTGTCTATATTTTTCTTGACTGTACACCGCCTTGAGTCCTACGGGAGAAAGGCAGTATAGAAATATAATAAATAAATAAATAAATAAATAAATAAATAAATAAATAAATAAATAAATAAATAAATAAATGTGGTTTTTCAAAAGGCAACTGGACTTTGTTTTTCCTTGAAGACATGTCACTTCTCATGTGAGAAGCTTCTTCAGTTCTGATAGTTTTGACTCTTTTTCTGGATATTTCAGCTGTAAAGGTTGCAACCCTAAATGTAGAAAAATGAAACACAATGAACCAATATCCAAATGCCTATGTGTAAGTAAGCCAGCTTGCAATGCAGAGTGCATGTTGATATGCACATAGAAGTTATCAGGAACATTTTAAGTCAACATCTTTTCCTACATTCATATAGCTTTTGCCTGCACATGCCATTGGGAAAAACCTTTGTTGAGTTTCAGATGTTCCTCCCAGGTGCTATGTTCATGCTGGGCACACTCCAGATCAAATTTTCCCCTTTGAATCCACATCATTGGACAGCTTTATTAAAACATTCATAAAACCAAAGTATGGCAATTAAAGGTTTTGCCTAGTTAACCAGTAATACCTTCATGCCTAATGCAATGTCTGCTACCAAGAATTTAACAATGGACTTCCACATGTTTGATGCTATTACTGATACTAAATTTTAAAAAAACGTTAGTCCACAAATTTCCCCAAAATACCTGACTATCAAGAGAAGAATAAGTGTGTATTGACACATTCTTTTAATAATCACAAAAAAAATAAGCCATAGATCAAACATTCAATAGCATCTTCCCCATATGGTCAAAAGTGCTTATCATAAAAGGGGTGCCCTTGATAGCCATCCTATAAGGTTGATAGGAAAAAATTAAATCTAGTCTGAGAGGCTGAAAAATGCAATTTGAAGATAGTCAGAAAATGAATAGTTGGCATAGTTTAACCCAGAAGTACATCACAGATGAAAAGGAGAAAAAACTGGAAAAGTTGTTTTGTACCAAGGACATTGAAAATCGAGTATCAATTTCCTCAATACAGAGCTTCATGTTGGTTATTATTTATCTTTTATTATTTTCTTCATGATATTTTTATTAAATTTCAAAATCAAACATTAACACATAGTCTAAAGCAAAGAGGGGAAGAGCATAACAGGAGTGATTAAAAAATAACACACACATACACAAGCACACATACACACACACCAAAATGACTTCCAGCTTATTTTTAGTACAGCGATAATAACAATATCACAACCTCTCTCTAATTATTAAACAAATAATTCCTATATTTAAAATACCATAAAATATTAATAATCAACATTCTGGGAAAACCCAATGGTGGTATAGGTCTTCCTCCATCTCATGTCCTCTATCAGACCTATGGAAATGTGAGGGTTTCATGGAGGATCTGAACTGATCCTAGCACTGTGCTTGTCAGGTATGCCTCCTTTCAGCACTCAAGAAAGAAAACCCCAGACTCCATTTTCATAGAGAAAGGTACTTTTTTTTTAATGTGATTTTATATGCCGCCCTTCTCCGGAGACTCAGGGTGGCTTACAGTGCGTTAAGCAATAGCTTTCATCCTTTTGTATATTTATACAAAGTCAACTTATTGCCCCCACAAACTGGGTCCTCATTTCACCTACCTTAGAAAGGATGGAAGGCTGAGTCAACCTTGAGCCTTGGAGAGATTCGAACCAGCAGTAAATTGCAGGCAGCTGTGTTAATAACAGGGTGCTTAGACCATTGTACCAGCAAGGCTCTTTTACCTTTTACTCTTACTTTTTTTACTCTTACTTTTACTGAGTATGAACTAAATGCAACAAAAGAAAAGCAAGGTCTGAGGCAATAGGGGTGAAAATCACATATAGAAAGCATCCTTAAAACCCTCTTCCCAATGGTCCAGTCAGATTATCCAATCCACATCCCCCAAGGGGTCATGTGGGGTGCAGCTTCCGATGGTTCCATCCTTCTGGTATGCCAGGATGGTTGACCTTGACTGGTTATCCGCACGCCTCCCAGCTGCAGAGAAACACTGAGGGAAACTTTCTCCAATTTACTCCACCAGCTCACTTCCCCACTCCCAAATATCCAGACAGCTCCCCCCTCTCCCCGTTACAATGGCAGCCGAGCAAGCAAATAATAGGTGGAGGCTGACAGTCCTCCTCTGGACAGAGAGCTCTGAAGCTGTTACTACGATCTGTTAGAGCCATTCATCCAGATACCAATACAGATTAACAGAGTTGGAAGGGACCTTGTAGGTACACACAAACACACACACACACACACACACACACACACACACACACACACATGTACGTCAGAACAAAACAATTTCCCCGATTATATATCCACAGGTATGATAGAATTGAAATACATTCATAACTGATCTCTCTATTTCATTCTATGTATATCCTAATCCATGTCAACAATAGATCCATAAAAAGCAAACACTTCTTGTCAAACAGTCATGGATTTGGTTCCAGCAGTTTAATTAATTTTAGTCCATTTGGGAACGGAAGATGACAAGGTTTTCTCCCCCATCCTACTCATGAGAGAAGCATCCATTGATCTGTTTTTGTTTTTTGTTTTAAATAGTGCTGACACTATTCAAACGAATGGCAAATAAACTTGTACATTAGGTCAAGATGTTTTAAAATAGTTCAAACTTTAACTGGTCTTCACCCAATCAAATTTAATTGCTCTTACTTGTATTAACCACAAATAAAGACTTTTATTTATTTATTTTTTTATTTATTTAAAAAATCTGTTCAGTGATTTGCAGCTTCAGATATCTATATTCCCGCTTTTTTTCAACTGACACAATGCTTAGATAATAACAATAATAATATAATGTATTAGATTTATAAAGCCAAACTGGAGAGACTCAAGAGTAGAGTAGAGTAGAGTAGAGTAGAGTAGAGTAGAGTAGAGTAGAGTAGAGTAGAGTAGAGTAGAGTAGAGTAGAGTAGAACAGAACAGAACAGAACAGAACAGAACAGAACAGAACAGAACAGAACAGAACAGAACAGAATAGAATAGAATAGAATAGAATTCTTTATTTGCCAAGTGTGTTTGGACACACAAGGAATTTGTCTTGGTGCATAAGCTCTCAGAATACATAAAAGAAAAGATGGATTATATAGGAAAAGAAACATTTTAAATGCAGATGGAAAGACTACACTTATTTTAGTCTTCAGTTCTATAGAGTTCTGGAATGAAAATTAGGTATTACAAGATCCTCTCAAAATAAAAAATAGATTTTATAGAAAGAACATAATCAGTCTGACTTATTCAACACATCCTAAACTACCATCCTGGTCTGGAGCAGGTTGGATGAGAAATGTTTCACAAATTCCTAGTCCAGGGCTGAAAGAAAATGCCTGGTCCAAAATCATCTAACCAACTTTAGTGCTTAAGAGAGGACAAGAAACTGATTTTCAGTACTCCCTGTTTTCCATTTTAGAATCTATTATTACTCCTTCCTCTTCCAATTTTCCTCACAACAACAATCCTGTGAGGTGAATTGAACTGAGAGAAAATCACTAGCCCACAGCTACCAAGCTGGCTTTCATGCCATAGGTGGCTAAGACTTAGTTTCCTGATGATTGGCCCAAAGCCACCCATCCAGCTTTCAGGCTTAAGGCAGGAACTAAAACTCAAGTCTCCTGGTTTTGAGGGTATTTTATGCCTTTATAAGCCTGAATCTTGATTTGAACACAAATACTTCAGTTGAAATATGTGAAATACTTCAGTTGAAATATGTGAAACTAGTGATTTACAGTGGGATACAATCATCATTGTGAACCAAAGATGCTTTTTCAGGAGGCAACTGGACTTCCTTGTGTTTTTCTTTTCGCTTCTCATCCAAGAAGCTTCTTCAGCTCTGATAGGATAGTGAGGAATGGAAGGATTTATATTCCTTGCAGACAGTTGGACATTTGCTTCTTCTGCGCATGCCCCAAGATGGCGCTGTCCATGTGAGATCCGCCCGATGATGGGACGGTTTCTGGTCATTTGGGGGTCTGGGGAGCTGACTTGACCATCTGCAGCCCCAGCCCCAGCTGTGGGAGCCTCTGCCCAGCCTGTTGAGGGCTTTTTCGCCCTCCAGAGCATTGCGGCTGGGCGGAGCTGACGCGAGAGGCGCTGCGGGAGGATGGCGGCCTGGGTACGGCAGTCTTCTTCGGCGGAGGCCGTGGAGGCCGGGGCGGCCCCGGCCCCTGTCCTGGGAGCCCTGCCCAGCCTGCTGAGGGCTTTTTTCGCCCTCCAGAATATTGCGGCTGGGCGGAGCTGACGCGGGAGGCGCCGCGGGAGGATGACAGCCTTCTTCTGCGCCGGAGGCCGCGGAGGCCGGAGCGGCGGCAGCTGTGGGCGCGGCGGTGGTGGCATGGAGCAGGCCCTCCCCTCCCAGGCCCTGGATGTTGTCCCGGTGGTCCTGGGATGTGCCGAGGGGCCGGGTTCCAGACGGCATCGACGATGGCAGCTGAGGCGGCAATGGCGGCTGTGGCTCGATGGCGAGACGATGGCGGTGGTGGCCTGGTGCTTAGCAGCGAAGAATGGGGGGAGATATGGCCGCTTTGTTTCTGGCCTTACCATTAATATCTGGAATAGACTATCTGACCTGGGGGCTGGAGACTGGAGGCGGGAGATACAATCAGGGGGTGTTATGAAGTCCTGGGGGTTGGAGAGGCTGGAGTGCGACCAAAAAACTGGTCATCTGGTCGCCTCGATTGATCTCTCCCCCCCCTCCCCCATGCCCTTGACTTGGTCTTCGGCTCCCCGCCTCCAGATTGTATCCAGCTGTATGTTATCCCTCCCTTTGAACATCTTCTCTCCCTCGGGTTTAATAACATCATGCCTCTATGGTCTGGCTCCTTTTTCATCTTGAGCCCCAAGCTGGAGGGTGTCTGGGCAACTGTCATGCGGGAGCTGAGGGAGTTGCTGCCTTTCACCAATGGAGGAATAGACCATCTAACTTTCCTAAGCCCTTTCCATCTGGGCTAGCCACCGTGAGAGGGTGGCTTGGATTCTTACCTCCAATCTTGATGAAATGACACGGGACTCCTCCCACTGCAGTGAGAGGGCAGTGGAGTCCAGCTACCTGCTTTGAGATCCATCTTGCTCCAACATCTTAGACTATTTATCAAACTCCTGACCAGACTTTTTTACCTCTCATCTATGTATGGCTTATACCACGACAGACCTGCTTGCGCTGCGAGATGCCCCCCTCTCGCGGCGATGGCCTTCCACGTTATCAAAGGCCTACCTTAAGGACGGGCTTTGGAGCCCTGAGAGGTGGCATGTTTCAAAGTGGGGATTAAGGGGTTTTTTAATTAGGGTTTTTAATAATTTTTTAAGGGGAACCGGGAGGACGACCAAAGGGGATGGGGGGGGGGTAATCCACCAAGGTCAGAGCCGAGCCCGGCACTGGGTAACGGTTTGGAGGACATTGCACAAGGGAATGGGGAGGGGGCGGAGGGAAATACCATCTGCACGGTGGCTGGGAGGGGCAGATATGGCGGGAGCAGGGGGCCACATCATGTGTTGGGGACGCGCACTCGCTGTCTGAGAGCAATTGCGCGCCCCGGCCCCCAAGGCTCCCCTCGGATACTAGGTGGCTTAGATACTCAGGACCTGGGCCTGCGATTGATGCTGTGCAACGCTAGGTCTGTGGTAAATAAGGCCCCCCTCATTCACGATCTTATCCAGGAGGGGGGAACGGACCTGGCAGGTATTACGGAGACCTGGTTGGGACCGGAGGGAGGTGTCCCTCTGGTCGAGATGTGCCCACCAGGTTTCAGAGCATACCATCAACCGAGAGCCCAGGGGAGGGGCGGGGGGGTGGCGGTTATTATTAAAGAAGGTCTTGGTTCGAGGGAGACCACTGTGCCTCAGATTGTCGGATGTGAGTCCCTCTTTGTGAGATGGGGTCATGGGGTTCAGATGGGCTTGCTGCTTGCGTACCTGGCTCCCTGCCGCGTGGCAGCAGCCCTGCCTGAGCTACTCGACGTGATAGCCGCGGTGGCAGTTGATACACCCAGGCTTATGGTCATGGGTGATTTCAACTTGCCATCCGTTGGTGAAACATCTGGGATGGCTCGGGAGTTCATGGCTTCCATGACGGCCATGGACCTGACCCAGTTAGTTCATGGCCCCACTCACGGGGGGGGGACACACTCTAGACTTGATTTTTGTCTCTGGCCAGTGGTTGAGTGATCTTGTTATAGGGGATATAGATATGGAACCCTTGTCATGGTCAGATCACTCACTCCTTCTTCTGGACCTTCGTACCGCTACACCCCGCCGCAGGGAGGCGGACCCAATTAGATGGGTCCGCCCCAGGCGCCTGATGGATCCTGATAGGTTCCAGACGGAGCTTGGGCCAATTCCTGATGATCTGGCACACGACTCGGCCGAGGACCTAGTAGCTGCCTGGGACCGGGCGGCTGGTGGGGCCTTGGATCGAGTCGTGCCTTTGCGGCCTCTGACCCGGTGTCGATCCCTCGCGGCTCCTTGGTTCACCGAGGAACTGAGGGAGATGAAACGCCGGAAAAGACGCCTAGAGAGCAGTTGGAGGGCCAGTCGCGCTGAATCTGACCGAACACTGGTAAGGTCGCATATTAAGACCTACCTAATGGCGATAAAGACGGCAAAGTTTAATTACTTTTCCGCCTCTATTGCGTCATCAGGGAATCGTCCGGCCGCCCTGTTCAGGGTAACCCGCTCCCTGCTCCATCTGGGAGCGCGGGAGGATCTCTTGGAAGGCAGGGCGGAGGATTTCGGACAATACCTGCATGACAAAATCGCTCAGATCCGGGGGGACTTGGACTCTGACTGGGTAGATCAGGGCAGGGTGACGAGGAATAGTCTTGAGAATGTTATCTGGGAGGAGTTTGATGCTGTGACTCCCGATGATGTGGACAGGATCTTGGGGAGACAGTGCGGCCACATGTTTACTGGACCCGTGTCCCTCCTGGTTGGTACTGGCCTCCCGGGAGGTTACACGAGGCTGGCTCCAGGGTGTTATCAACGCTTTGTTGAGTGAGGGTTACTTCCCCGAGGCCTTGAAGGAGGCGGTGGTCAGGCCTCTCCTCAAGAAGCCGTCCCTGGATCCAGCAATATTGGCCAACTACCGTCCTGTCTCCAACCTTCGCTTCCTGGCGAAGGTTGTTGAGAGTGTGGTCGCGCGACAGTTCCCGCAATTCCTGGAGGAAACATCCTATCTGGATCCGTTCCAGTCTGGTTTCAGGCCTGGGCACAGCACGGAAACGGCATTGGTCGCGTTGGTTGATGATCTCTGGAGGGCTCGGGACAGGGGTTGCTCCTCTGTTCTGGTCCTGTTAGACCTCTCAGCGGCTTTTGATACCATCGACCATGGTATCATGCTGCACCGGTTAGAAGAGTTGGGGATGGGGGGCACCGTGTTACGGTGGTTCTCCTCCTTTCTATCCGACCGGTCGCAGTTCGTGTTGGCAGGGGGGCAGAGGTCGACCTCGAGGCCTCTTATATGTGGAGTGCCTCAGGGGTTGCCCCTCCTGTTCAACATTTATGTGAAGCCGCTGGGCGAGATCATCCGTGGCTTTGGGGTGAGATACCATCAGTACGCTGATGATACTCAGCTGTACATCTCCACCCCAGGCCACCCCAACGATGCCCTTGAAGTGATGTCCCAGTGCCTGGAGGCTGTACGGATCTGGATGGGGAGGAACAGGCTCAAGCTCAACCCTTCCAAGACTGAGTGGCTGTGGTTCCCGGCATCCCGATATAGTCAGTTGACTCCAACACTGACTATTGGGGGCGAGTCTTTGGCCCCCACAGAGAGGGCTCGCAATCTGAGAGTCCTCCTGGATACGCAGCTGTCCTTGGAGGAACATCTGACGGCTGTAACCAGGGGGACCTTTTATCAGGTTCGCCTGATCCGCCAGTTGCGGCCCTTTCTTGATCGGGATTCCTTGTGCACAGTCACTCATGCCCTCGTGACCTCTCGCCTTGATTACTGCAATGCTCTCTACATGGGGCTTCCCTTGAGGAGCACCCGGAGGCTCCAACTGGTCCAGAACGCAGCCGCGCGGGTAGTGACGGGAGCAGCGTGGCGCTCCCATGTAACACCGCTCCTGCGTGAACTGCACTGGCTCCCGGTGGTCTTCCAGGTGCGCTTCAAGGTGTTGGTTATCACCTTTAAAGCGCTCCATGGCATAGGGCCTAGCTATCTTCGAGACCGCCTACTGCCACCGACGACCTCCCACCGACCCGTGCGCTCCCACAGAGAGGGCCTCCTCGGGGTGCCATCAGCCAAACAATGCAGGCTGGTGACCCCCAGGGGGAGGGCCTTCTCTGTGGGGGCACCTACCCTCTGGAATCAGTTGCCCCCTGAGATAAGGAGAATCCATGACCTCAGTGCCTTCCGCCGTGCCCTTAAAACTTTCTTTTTTCAACAAGCCGGGCTGGCTTAATTTCTTTTTAAGGGTTTTATTAATTGTTCTGTTTTGCTTATCATTTTTAATTAATGGGGCCAAATCTATATATATTTTTAAATGTGTTTTAATATTTGTATTTGATGTTTTTATCTGGCTGTTCACCGCCCTGAGTCCTCAGGGAGAAGGGCGGTATACAAATTCAAAAATAAATAAATAAATAAATAAATTTGCATCCTTTTAGAGAGTTATTGAAGCACTTGGAGGTTTATCTGTATCTTCAGGGTCACCTGAGTAGTGCTCCTGGTTCCTGTAGTCTGCAATTCCCCCCCCCTCTGGAAATCCATTCCTACTCCCACACCATTCAAAGGGTGTTCATCCCAAATTGTATAGCTAAAAGTCTGTAGAGATTCTCAGCCATCCAGGTCATGATTGTCCCAAAGGTACTTTTTCAGGGGGCAACTGATTGTGTTCATCATTGTGGAGCTACTGTATTTATTTTATTTATATTTCACCGGGTATGTAGATAGTCCTCCAACTTACAACCTTTCATTTAGCAGCCTTTCACAATTACAACATCGCTGGAAAAAAATGACTTATAACCATTCCTTAAATTTATGACTGTCACAGTATCCTCATAGTCACATGATTAAAATTCCAGTACTTGGCAGCAAGCATGTATTTATGAAGGTTGCAGCATGCCAGGGTCCTGTGATCCCCATTTGTGACCTTATCAGCCAGCTTCTAACAAACAAAATCATTGAGAGAAGCTGGATTTGCTTAGCAACCTGCACGACTCACTTAACTGAAGTGATTCACTTAACAACCATGGCAAAAAGGCTGAACAATCAGGTATGACTCTTGCTTAGCAATGGAAATTTTGATCCCAGTTGTGCTCATAAGGCAAAAAGTGACTGATCCAAAGTCAGTCATTAAGTTTTATGGAACCAAATCCATGACCGTGTGTGTGCCCACATCCTCCTCCCCCGGATCCTGGCACGCGATGGCAAAAAGGTTAGCCATCACTGGGATAGAGCTAACCAAGGTGTTGAAGCAGGCATGGAACCCTTTCTTGGCAATCATAAGCGGTAGAGGCTAAATTGTTAAAGAAAGCTTCTCTGTGCAGTTCTCTAAAGTCTTGGAAAGAAGTTTGAGGAATGCTAATTTGCCTCAGTAAAATGCTCTCTAAATGCTAATTTGTCATATTATGAAAAAATTCTTTAATCAGTTAACAGCCCTAATAATCATAAATGGTTAGTGAGTGCTCCTTTATGCAGAGCAATAAACGTACAGTAATAAATATTCTGAATTAGATGTGTGTTCACTTTTACGGGTAAACCAGTTGGCTTTGAAATTATGAAAGGTGGCTGTGGATGACTGTCATTTTCTGAAGGAAAACCAAGTGGACACCCATTATTGTCTCAATAATTCAAAAAGTGGGGAGAAAAATCCCTCTGAGCATATTCACATTGGTGCAAAAGATAAACAAGTCACCATGGTATAAAAAACAATAAGCACAATTCTTGGACTTTTGCCTATTTGTGTTATCTTCCCCTAATTGGTCATCTTTAATAAATCAGTAATTTTTTGTTAATTCCTCTCTAGGGAAATGTAGCAAAGACAATACCTCTGTGAGTAGTAGCTGGGTATCGGAGCACAAACTGGAGATGACTGTAAAAAGGAGCAATATAATCTTAATGAAGGAAATGATGAAGAGGCTGTCTTCCATCACAATTTTTTTAAAAAAAATAACCCTTTGAAATCTGTAAAAATCACAATCTGATGATGTGATAAAGAGGATTTTCTAAAGTGAAGATCAGAAAATCTCATTTGAGATTAATTGCTCCTCCTCCTAAATACTGTATATTCTATAGCAGCTTTGTCCATCCTAGTATTCTACCAATATATTGGCACTACAATTCCCAGCATGCATTGCATTTTGATTGTGTGGCTGCAGAAGCCATCTTGACTTTTTTGATACCCCTTCCTCATCATTATAGATCATGGGTGTCAAAACTCAATCTTGTCACATGACGTATTGTGACGTATCGCAATGTTTTTTGCCTTTGCAGAGCCGGGGTGAGTGTGGCCTACAAGTGACGCATCTGGTCCTGAGGTTGCCAGTTTGACACTTCAGGTATAGATGCTCCTCAGGCAGATGTTTGAGCTGAACTTCCAGAAGCAGAGTGCCAAATTGAGGAAGATTGATATGGTGGATTTTAAGCCATGATTGAGCAAACTAAACAAGCAGTTCTATCATTATATCATTGATTATTACTATACCTTCTGCTTAAATATAAAAACATTGCAAACTACAAAAACACAATTCAGTGTCTACAATGAGATTTGGTTACACCAGTATCATATTCCATGATCAATGTCAATTTGTTCCCTTTGAATGAGAGCCTTTACTCATCATGATATGAGTAAAGTGTCTATATTTCACACAATGCATACTTTAGTTTTTAAAAAAGCTGATCAAAGATTTATCTCTTTATTCTTGATTGACATGTATACTGGTTTTTTTTTTTCTTTTGATAGATTTTCAAAGCTACATTATGCAGCAATGGTTTCAATTAAAGTTTTCCATAGTCCAACAATAATTGCAGCCACCACACAAATTCATCTGTGGCTTTAACATGCATAACAGGGTAAAGTATACTACAGTTAATAAACTTATGAAGCAAAATAAACTCCATGCATGCAAGTTATTTACAGCTAAGTAACTGTAGAATTCCCCTGCTTATTATTAGATATACATCAGCTGTGAACACACAATATTCTTGTTTATGGTTCATTTAACTGCAGCTTACTTGCTGCTTTTTTCTGCTTTGCATAACAACCTGAACCCTCTAAGATTTATGCAACAAGATTTAGCTTCTAGTGCAAACACAACCTCTGTATTTAAAATGTATGTATGTATGTATGTATGTATGTAAAAATAATCACTTCTGATTTGGATGGTGTTTGTCTTCCTCAATAGCAATAGCAAAGCATTTAGGCACCCCATAGTGCCTTTACAGCACTCTGTGTCAGCATACTGCCCCCAATAATCTGGGTTCTCATTTTACCAACCTTGGGAATATCTGAGGCTTAGTCAACCTTGAGCAGGTCCGGAATCAAACTCCTGGCAGTGGGCATAATTTTCCTGCAGTACTGTGTTCTAATCATTGACCCACCAAGGTTCCAATCTTGGGTCCTCTACCTGGAAATATGAGGGTCCTATGCAGTATTTTAGCAGTTCCTAGCACTGAATTCTTCTGAATAGAGAACTCTAGTGTTGTTTCGTAACACTTAATCTGCCTACCTCAGATATAAAAGAGTCATGCTAGCTTGACTCCTGAGATTTGCCTATACTAGAGCTTGCAGGATTGTTGTTGTTTTTGGGGGCAAGATTTCAGACCTGGTTTGCCATTACCTTCTTCCTAGGGCTGAGAGAAATGGACTGAGCCAAGGTACTCCAGCTGCCTTCATGCCTAAGATGAGGCTAGAGCTCATGAGTTTCTACCATGATGTCTTAGGATACAGATTAACAGAATGGGAAGGGACCTTGTAGGTCATCTAGTCCAAGCCCACACCCAAGCAGGCCAGGGGTGGGTTCTACTTACCTTTACTACCAGTTCGCATCGTCCCCGCGCTCACTTGCTACGCTCATGCGCACTCTTCTGCACATGTGCAGAAGCTTCTGCGCATGCGCAGATTGCTTCTGATGACATTCGGGTCAGTGGGTGGAGCCTCCTGCCAGCTTTACTACTGGTTCTATAGAACTGTTCCGAACCGGGGGCAACCCACCATTGAAGCAGACCGTACACCCTTTTTGACAGATGGCAGTTGAATCTCTTCTTGAAAGCTTCCAATGATGAAGCTCCCACAACTTCTGAAGGCAACTTCTGTTCCATTGGTTGATTGTTCTCACTGTCAGAAAATTTCTCCTTATTTCCAGGTTGAACCTCTCCTTGTTCAGTTTCCATTCTTTTTGTCTGGCCTTCAGGTGCTTTGGAAAATAGCTTGATTCACCTCCTCAATGCCTTTATCACTACACCAAACTGGCTCTCTACTATCTTTAGAATACGCATCCTTATTAATATTATTTTTTTTAAAGTTTTTTATTATTTTTTTAAACATACACATAAAACACATCTTTTCAAAACAAAGCTTTTGATCTGGTCACAAATTAATACAAATCACTAACAAATCTTAATTTTCAATTAACACCACTTAATATTTTACTCAGTTATTTCCCTCAAATCCGTCTATTTAACAATGCCATTATCCCCAAAAACCCGTTACTTAAATCTTAAATCCTAACTAATTATCATTCCCTTTTTCTCTTTCATTAGCTTAGATGGATATATTTTTAAAGTATGAATCATACAATTATGATAAACATTCATAAAATATTTAATTCCAACATAATCATTTTTACTATTGAACTCAACATTTATAATCTTTATTTCTGTTATTAAATCTAACTTATTCATTTCATTTTAACTATTAATCTCAACATACTCCTCCTTATTTTGGCTATCCCACCTCATTTTATTTTTGCTATAAAACCCAGCATCTCTATCTTTATCTTTGTTGTTAAACCAATCATTTTTATTTCTTAGCTGCCATTCTGCAGCATCACCATTTTGTTTTTGGCTGTTACACAGCATTGCCATTTTTGTTTGGCTGTTACACAACATTGCCATTTTTGTTTGGCTGTTAAATACAGCATAGTCATTTTTGTTTTCTGGCTGTTACACAGCGTATCTATTTTTATTTTTTGGCTGTTAAACACAGCATAATCATAGTTGGTTTAACTATAGATCCCTTCTTAATCCTTTCTTTGTTGTTTCCATCTATCTATGCATTACTTATTTTCAGATAATCATATTTGTCCTTATCCTTGTTACAGATGAAAATACCTAACCTGATATCTGTAAATATGTATGCTTGTGTATATGTCATTGCGTGATGTCATTGTGTCACTTACCATTGGTTACTACTTACCATTAGCCCCGCCTCCTCTGTATATAAGTTCTCACTCCTCCCAGATTGATGTCTGCCTAATTGTGTTCCTGAGGAAGAAAAGAAATAAATATTACTATTACAAGAAAGTCTACAGTCTCTTATATATGGGCCTAACCAGGATAACCAAACTAGCAACAAATTGGTAGCAAGAGGATGGTTTGGTAGGCCCAACCGAACATAAAGATGCAAGACTCACATAACGACGAAAGAAGACCTGCCACCAGATACATAACGAAAAGAATGGCAGCTCAACTAACTCCTGACAAATATACACCACTTGAAAATATTAAGAAACAAACACAATTACAAGAAAATGAACTGCTAACACAAAACGAACAACCACTAGCTGGAGCAGAACAAACGTTCTCAACACCAAACAAAGAAGATGAGGTAAATAGAAAAATACTAGAATTAATAGAAACAACTACAGCTGAATCAAATCTGCTTGTGAAAATCCGCAGCATGATAAACGACCACGGAACAGCAGCAGATAACGAAAATAACAAACAAGAAAACTGCAAGGTAAGAAATTCAACCCCTGACTTCAAAAATGACACCAAAGATGGCAACAGCTTCCCACCTTTTTCATGGCAGCCATCTTACCCACCTAATACCTCTAAAATGCCTGACCAATTACTAAAAGAATTCCAAACCTCAAACTACGAAATAAAAAACAAAACCTACCAAGAAGATGATTACCCGAGTCCAAAAACAAATAAAAAACAATTATTTAAACAAAACAAAGCTCAACCTACTGAAGTAGAAATAGACAATGCTATACAGGTGCTAACTGCAGCACTCGGGACTAAACTAACAATACCAAACAAACAACCAGAAAAGGAAATAGAAAATTCTAAACTACCATCTACCAAAGGCCAAAAAGAAATAGACTGTCTAAAGAAAGGCCTAGCCACCCGAAGAAAGACAAGCTGGCAATCATACTTACCTACTGAAGAGCAGCTCCCTGAACAACCCGGCTCCATTGGCAATGGCGGCCTGCCTCAAGCTCCACTTACTGACGACCTCAGAGAAGACTCCCCGACGAGCAGAGCAGCACCCCAGGCATTCTTCAGTCACCAGAGGCCCTCCCGAAACAAAGCAGAGCAACAGAAGGCCGTCTGGGACTTCACCCCAGGAGCTGCAGACACAGGAACCTCCCTCGTCGACTGCTGGAGAAAAATGAAGACTGAGCATGCCCAGAACGAGCCTGCAAAGAAAGAAGAAGGAAACATAAATACAAGTCAGCGCAACATAGAGATAAGTAAATACAGACATACATCTACCATACCCAGGCCTTATTGTGAGTATGCTAAGGTCTTAAATCATGGACAGCTACTAAACATGAATAACACTTCACTACACTCAGGGACAATATCTCCAGACTTTATAAAATTGAAATTAGATGGAAGCAACTTAATGGAATGGGACCAGTGTTTACAGATTGTATATTTGAAAGAAAATGTTTTATTTTTTATTGATAACCCACCAAATAAGCCTTGGACCTATGAAATAGACTGCCTCCATCACAAAGCATATTATATATTAATTGTCTCTATTTCCCCAAGTATACTTCCCAGTATAGAGCATAATTTAACTGTATTTGAAGTATATCAAAAATTATTCAGACTGTTCTATAGCAAAAATGTAGCCACCACCACAAAAATCTCTAGGGAATTCTATTCTGCCAAACTAAAACATGATACCTCCATGAGTGAACATATCTTGAATCTAAACGCTGTAAGAGCAGACCTTATTCAAAGGGGAGAAACTATTTCTGACAACACCATGAAAAGCATTATAATTAACTCATTAGATCACAGCTGGGATAACTACATTACCTTAATAGATAACCTAAGTATAGAGCAAATTACTTTAGAAAACCTTACCAATAAGCTTATTACTGAAGATAGACTTAGAAGAGAGCGATATACACAACAAAGAGAAGGTAGAAATCAAAGGAGGACTGATTTCAGGGCCAGAGACAGATACCCACATGAATGTCTCACATGTGGATCTGAAAGACATCAGAGTAGAGACTGCCCCAAGAATATAGGATACAGTGACTCATATAAACACAAGGATAGGA
This sequence comes from Pantherophis guttatus, assembly GCF_059756535.1. Classification (NCBI taxonomy): domain Eukaryota; kingdom Metazoa; phylum Chordata; class Lepidosauria; order Squamata; family Colubridae; genus Pantherophis; species Pantherophis guttatus. The sequence goes on from NC_142066.1 coordinate 144,436,666, forward strand.
GAATACATTTTTTAGACAGAACTTCCCCAGATTACAGGTATAGGAGAAGAGAATCACCACACTCTAGAGAAAGACAAACGTACAGAAATAACCCTAAAGAAAATAAGAAAGGATTACTATATGGAATAAGAAACAATAACACTTTGATGTCTGATTCACTCAACACCTGGCTCATAGATTCAGGAGCCACATGCCATACAACTCATAATAGAGAAATATTAAGCAACTTCACTGAAAAGAAATATTACATTAAAGTAGCAAACCAAAATAAAGTCCTAGTGAGAGGAATGGGAGACACGCATATAAAGGGTATAGGAAAAATAGAGGGGGTACTATTTGTGCCCGAAATTCCAAATAACATATTGGCAACCCTAAAATTAAGCATAGAGAATGAGATAGAAACCACTTTCAGAGGTGGAAAGGTATTTATGACTAAGAACAACAGAAACATAGGTAAACTATTTACAAATGATGGACTAACATACCTACTGCCACAAGATAACGAACTAGTCTATGCAAACTATCAATTAAGAAACGAAAAGCCAAATTCAGATAGCCACGATGAAAGTAATAATAAGAATGCATTGACCACTGATACTAATATGTCTGAAAATTTAAACAATGGAAGACCTATTCACGATAATTGTAGTCACTTACTCCACAGAAAGCTAGGACACGCGAGCTTCCCAGTCATACGAAAAATGTTAGAGTGTTCCGAAGATTTAAAAATAAAGAACTGTAAAAATTACTTAGAATGCTCTGTGTGCAATTCATCCAAAATTAAAAACAAACCAAAACCCAAAAAAGCCACTCGCACCACACAATCAACCTTTCAACTAATTCATATGGATGTAGTAGGCCCATTAAAACCTTCAATTAAATATAAAAAAAGATACTTTCTGACCATAGTCGATGACTACAGTAGATTCGGTTTTGTATACACCCTTAATCACAAAAGTGAGGTTTTCAAAAAATTTAAGGAGTTCTTTAAAATGGTAGAAACACAACACAATACCAAAATTAAACAAATAATGACTGACAGGGGGTCGGAATTCCTATCCAACGAATTTTCAACTTGGCTAAAATCACAAGGAATACTGCACTTTAAATCTTGTCCATTTTCCCCATTCCAAAATGGAGTTTCTGAAAGGAAAAATGGTTTGCTACAAACCATGATTAAATGTGTGTTAGATGATGCTGGCTTAAACCAATCATTCTGGGCTGAAGCCCTTACTTATTCCAATTACACTATAAATCGCTTATGGTCCAGCACTATCAACAAGACCCCATACGAACTCATGTATGGAAGGAAACCAAAAATTGGGCATTTGCACGTATTTGGTGTATCTGCTGATGTATATGTGCCCTCACAATTAAGGCGCAAAGGAGAGAAAGTATCCAAAAGACTGATATTTATGGGGTACGAATCAGGAACCAAGGGATATCGCTTCATTGATAAAAATAACCACTTCATTGTATCCAGATCTGCCGTGTTTCATGAACACATGAACTGGTCAAAATTACATCTCAATGAAATTTACCCAGAATCAAAAAATATTACACACACGCACACAAAACATCACACATCAGATACGAACCCCAAATCCACATCTACAAACAGAATCAAATGCCCAGTAATAGTTAATGATGAATGGAAAAAAGGACACCCCACTTTGAAGGTAGATCAATTAACCGAAAAAGAAGCTAAGTATATGCATAGCGATGAACATCCCCAGAATAGGCCCATTAGATCCAATAGGGGCATAATCCCTAAAAGATTAGATGATTACGTACTGTCTATCCAAGCTAAACACCTGACTCCCAACACATATGATGACATACTTAAGCTACCCATAGAAGAAAAAAGTAAGTGGGAGGAAGCAATGAAAAAAGAGATGGACAGTTTGAGAGAACTAAATGTATATACACCAACAGACCTACCCACTGAGAAATCCCCCATTGGCACCAGGTGGATCTATAAAATCAAAGAGCTAGAGGATGGTAAATTCCTATACAAAGCCAGGTTAGTGGCTCAAGGCTTTGCCCAAAGATTTCCGGATGACTATGAAGACACTTACTCCCCAACCGTTAGATCAGAAAGTGTGAAAACAGCACTAGTGTTAGCTTCTATCTTAAATCTGGAAGTATATCAATTTGACGTGCAGACAGCCTATCTGCACGCTGATCTAGATAAAGAAATTTATGTGAAAGCACCCCCAGGAAAAGATACAAAAAAGGGAGAAATTTGGCTATTGAATAAGAGCCTTTATGGACTAAAACAGTCTGGTAAGCGATGGTATGAGTGCTTATCAAAGATACTTAAAAATATAGGCTTTGTAGCTACTTCGTCTGATTTTTGCTTTTTCACGAAAAAAAATAATGATTCTATTGAATATGTTTTGATTTATGTTGATGATATATTGTATTTTGGACCTGACAAAATTAAATGTGATAATTTCGCTGAACAACTAGGCAGAAATTTCAACTTAAAAATATTAGGAAAGGTAAATAAGTATTTAGGAGTCCAAATTGACAAAACAGATAAGGGGTTCAAATTATCTCAGAAAGACAAGATTATGGAACTCATACAAAAATGTAACTTGATTAACTCAAAAATTTGTGATACTCCTATGTCAACTGATTTTTATAGGAATGTGTATAATGAGTACAAACCATTCAAGGATAACACTTTGTATCGATCGATTATTGGGTCCTTATTATACATATCTAATTGGACCAGGCCTGATATCACCCTTGCCGTAAATTTGTTGTCAAGACATGTAAGCAATCCTAACTTATACCATTGGGAGGGAATTAAGAGGATTCTAAAATATCTAAAATCTAGCATTGATGTGTGCTTATTCTTAGAACCATTCATTTCTGAAAAACCAACTTTGACCTGCTATGCTGATGCTGATTGGGCTACTGATTCAAAAACCAGAAAAAGCACTTCTGGATATGTTTTTCTTATAAATGGCTGTGCGGTGCACTGGTACACAGGCAAACAGAATTTAATTGCCACTTCTACAGCGGAAGCCGAATACGTTTGCTTATCCAAAGCGGTCAACAATCTAACTTGGTTCGATGATTTGTTATCCAATGTGTGGGATGAACCTGTTTATCCAATTATTATCAATGAGGACAATAAGGCAGCAATAGATATATCAGCTTCCGAAGCAATAGGTCAACGATCTCGACATATCGATATCAAATATAAACATGTGAGACAACTGTCAAGTATAGGATTTATTAAAGCTGTCCATTGCGATACTAGTGAACAAATTGCTGATATCCTCACTAAGCCATTACCAACCAAACAACATATGTATTTGACTTCCAAACTTAATGTACATATATAATCTTAATAACCCACCATTAGTTAGGTATTTTAGAGGGGGATTTGTTACAGATGAAAATACCTAACCTGATATCTGTAAATATGTATGCTTGTGTATATGTCATTGCGTGATGTCACTGTGTCACTTACCATTGGTTACTACTTACCATTAGCCCTGCCTCCTCTGTATATAAGTTCTCACTCCTCCCAGATTGATGTCTGCCTAATTGTGTTCCTGAGGAAGAAAAGAAATAAATATTACTATTACAAGAAAGTCTACAGTCTCTTATATATGGGCCTAACCAGGATAACCAAACTAGCAACAATCCTTTTCCATGATAATTTAACACTGAGACATGGTTCTTGCTTAAATCATACCTTTAAATCATAGTACCTGGATGAAGCTGTCTATCTAGATCCGCTCCAGTCTGGCTTCAGGCCTGGGCACAGCACGGAAACAGCATTGGTCGCATTGGTGGATGATCTCTGGAGGGCTCAGGATAGGGGTTGCTCCTCTATCCTGGTCCTATTAGATCTCTCAGCGGCTTTTGATACCATCGACCATGGTATCATGTTGCGCCGATTGGAGGGGTTGGGGGTGGGGGGGCACCGTTTTGCGGTGGTTCTCCTCCTAACTCTCTGATCGGTGGCAATCTGTGTTGACAGTGGGGCAGCGGTCAACCCCGGGTGCCTTATTTGTGGGGTGCCACAAGGGTTGGTCCTCTCACCCCTTCTGTTCAACATTTATGTAAAGCCATTGGGTGAGATCATCTGTGGCTTCGGGGTGGAGTTCCATCAGTACGCTGATGACACCCAGCTGTACATCTCCACCCCAGGCCACCCCAACGATGCCCTTGAAGTGATGTCCCAGTGCCTGGAGGCCGTGCGGACCTGGATGGGTAGAAACAGGCTCCAACTCAACCCTTCCAAGACCGAGTGGCTGTGGCTTTCGGCATCCCGATATAGCCAGCTGGCGCCATCGCTGGTTATTGGGGGTGAATCACTGGCCCCCACGGAGAGGGCTCGCAACTTGGGTGTCCTCCTGGATGCACGGCTGTCTTTAGAAGAGCATATGACAGCTGTGGCCAGGGGGGCTTTTTATCAGGTTCGCCTGATACACCAGTTGCGTCCCTTTCTAGATTGGGACTCCCTACGCACGGTCACTCAGGCACTCGTCACCTCCCGCCTGGACTACTGCAATGCTCTCTACATGGGGCTCCCCCTGGGGTGCACCTGGAGGCTCCAGCTGGTCCAGAATGCGGCCACGCGGGGGATTATGGGACCGATGGGCACTCCCATGTGACACCTCTCCTGCGCGAGCTGCACTGGCACTGGTGGTCTTCCGGGTGCACTTCAAGGTGTTGGTGACCACCTTTAAAGCGCTCCATGGCTTAGGGCCGGGGTATTTACGAGACCGCCTTCTGCCACCAATAGCTTCCCACCGGCCAGTACGCTCGCACAGAGAGGGCCTCCTTAGGGTGCCGTCCACCAGACAGTGTCGGCTGGCAACCCCCAGAGGGAGAGCCTTCTCTGTGGCGGCGCCCGCCCTCTGGAACAACCTCCCCCCAGAGATACGTATAATACCAGACCTCTGGACTTTTTGTCGGGCCCTGAAAACCTATTTATTTCACCTAGCCGGGCTGGCTTGATCCCACAGTTTTTGGTTAAATTTAATTGATTTTAATTGAGTTGTTTTAAATTGTGGCCAAAAATATTTAATTATTTTTAAACTGTTTTTAAATTTTTGTATGTTCCGTTTTATTTTGGCTGTTCACCGTCCTGAATCCTGCTGGAGAAGGGCTGTATACAAATTAAAACACACACACACACACACACACACACACACACACACACACACATATATATAAAAATTTCTTTTAACATTTTTATTTAATCATATTTATCCTTATTCTTTTTCATAACAATTTAACATTGAAACATGGTTCTTGCTTCCAACATATCTTTAAATATATTTATAAATTCCTTTTACAAGTAATTTACATTTAACATTCTTAATTTCTATAAAAACCTCCTTTTTATTATTACAATCCACCTTTACATTATTTTATTTTAAATCACATTGTTTAAATATTCTTTTTTCTTTTTCCAGTTGTGTTTATCTTACTTCTTCATTTCCTCGCCTGCAAACATATATTCCTTCCATTTTCAAAGTTTTCAGTTTTGTCCTCCTTAAATCATATTAAATCTGTTTCTTATTTTTATTCCAAATATAATGCATCAAATCT